>NC_137123.1:15352489-15377489 GCF_949319135.1 Squalius cephalus
ACAATGCAATTCAAGGGTGAAAAAAAGAGAAAAAATCCCTGTAGCAATCGCCGCGTCACCTGTGTCACGTTTCCAATAGGCAGATTCGCGTCCAGGACCATTCATAAAAAAAAACATAGAATAAACATTCTGTTAATTAGTTCAAATTTGCTAACATCAACAAACTTAAAAGGTACAATAATCAATAAACAATCACAGTAATACTTATAAACATATCAAAAGTGCGTGCATGAATGAATGAGTGGGTGTAATGGCGGCGCACAGGTACTGACCAAGTTTGTTGCTTATGAAGGGATCTAGGGGGTGTTGTTGTCAGGCACCGTTTCGGCGGATTAAGCAGCCCATACTTGTCTTCAGCTTTATTAAAACCAGATGATCAGGATGTGCAACGCAGTGAAGTTGAGTGAACTCCGCGACGCACCAGACATCACTCACAGGAAACCTCAGCTCACAAGCGGCCGTCTCTCCCCTTCATACGGTAATACCAATCCAAACAAACACTCCCACAGCTTCAAACCTTCGGATGACGCGACCTCTCTCAGGTACGAACCCACATTTATATCCTCCTTGCCTCCTCCGTTAATTGAAAAGCGCCTCCCCATACACGCAAAGTGAAAGTAAAAATAAAAGTAAACAAAACGAAGATGTGGCGTAAAGCTCCTTTTTTTTTTCTTTTTTTTTTTTTTTTAAATCGCCACAGATGATTGTCATAATATAACCAACACCATCAGATCACTTTTTTTTCTTTGTTTATCTGTCAGTTATAACTCAGATACAGCAGCCAAATAAAATCTAAAGTACACATATAATGGTCTAGAGCCCAACTAAAGCAAACACCCATCACCATAACGGTAACTTACAATTTGTGATTTTCTCCTTCAGTGATTCTGCTTGTTAACATCAGGTGTCTTCAATAATGTTCAATCATCACTAAATTAATCACTTAATTATCTCATTAACTTTAACACTCTTGAGTGTGGACTCATACACTCCCAGGAGTGTTAATTTAACACTGTAGTTTTTGCTGTGTACAAAGAGCCGTAGTTAACTGACAAGCTGAGCCATATCGCATTAATTATCGCTGGCGATACGTCCGCGATATTAATGCGATATGGCTCAGCTTGTCAGTTAATTACGGCTCTTTGTAGTAAATGCCGCTTCATCTGAAAGCAGGTGATGGTGATTTACTACTAATCAAGGAACCGGCTTTACTGACGAGATGCGCATAACAATCTCACGATATATATCGCACAGCCCTACATCAACAACAACATCATCATCATCATCAACATCATCAACAACAACAACATCATCATCATCATCATCAACAACATCAACAACTGTCTGTCATCTTATTGTCTTAATAATAATAATAATAATAATAATAATAAAAACTTAGTGTCTTAATGAAATTCTGTTATCACATCATCAACTTTATATGCAGTTAATTATTTCACTGTAAATTTACAATAAATTGCAGGTTAATAATTGCATGACTTTCACAGTAAGTTACCGGATCATTTTTACAGTAAATAATTGTGAAATGACAGCTGTTTACTGTGACTTCACAATAACTATGCCGTCATATTACTGTGATTTAGCAGTAAGCTGCTGTATAATTACTGTATTTTACTGTGCAATTACAGTTAGTCTATCATATTACTGTAATTTAACAGTAAGCTGCTGTAAAATTACTGTATTTAACCATGTCTATACTGTGATTTAGCATAAATGATGGACCAAACAAAACTGATAAAAACAATGGTTTAACTTTTATTTTTTTAGAAGAAAAATACATTTTAATAACAGGAATAAACACTGTGTAACATGAATGAACACTGGGTAACATTAATGAACACTGGGTAACATGAATGAACACTGGGTAACATGAATGAACACTGGGTAACATGAATGTCTGTCAATATGTGTGTGAATGTGTTTACTGTGTTTACCATTATGTGATAATGGTACTTGAAAAATACAATTTAATAACAGGAATAAACACTGGGTAACAGGAATGAACACTGGGTAACAGGAATGTGTGTCTATGTGTGTGCACTGTGCATGTGTTTACTATGTGATAATGGTACTTCACAACGTAGGAGCTGAAAAGAGAAAGAAGGAGAGAGAGAAGAGAGAGTGAGAGAGGGAAGAAAAGACAAAAAGGTGGGAAAAGAGAGGGTTGCAGGTGTCTCGCTCCTTCCCTTGCAGCAGGCACCTGCATAGTATGGGTTCTGTCCACTATCTACAAAAGATAAGAAAGACAAAAAGTTTAAGTTACTCTGTGGTGCAAGTACCTGCAAGTATGGTACTCGCATTGTAAAACTAATCCTAAAATGTGTACATTTTAAGAAATTACAATTGTAAAACTCATGATAAATCAGATAAATCATGTGAATAGTACTATATCAATTAATATTAAATCAACAAACCAGAGGACTCTGAAAGTAACATGATTGAGGTTAAGCAAAAATTACATGACATGCGTACATAGTAATGCAACTCAGTAAGCCAGTAATGTGATGTAAATTTACACTTAAAACTATTGTAAAGTACGTCTGTAAATTTGACGTTTTTATTCTAACCTATCAATAACCTATAACATTGAAAAGGCATGTTTAATTCAAATAAATGTAAGAACAATGAATTTTAGACATTTTGCAGCCTGTCTAAACTCGTAGAACAAATTAAAGGGATAGTTTACCCAAAACCCCACCCTCATTCCAAACACGTTAGCCCTTCGTTCATCTTTGGAACACAAATTAAGATATTTTCTGACTCCTCCATGGACAGCAATTTTATTACCACTTTCAAGGCCCGGAAAGGTAGTGAAGATTGTTAAAATAGTCCATGTGACTACAGTGGTTCAACCTTAATGTTATGAAGCGATGCAAAAATACTTAATAGTGCGGAACGCACAAAAAGTATTCTCGTCGCATCATAGCAATAAGGTTGAACCACTGTAGTCACATGGACTATTTTAACAATCTTCACTACCTGTGACTAATCTTCACTACCAGTCTATAAGCGGGATCAGAAAGCTCTCGGACTTCTTAAAATTATCTTAATTTGTGTTGAACAAAATTCTTATGTGTTTGGAACATCATGAGGGAGTGTAATTAATGAGAGACTTTACATTTTTGAGTGAACTAACCCTTTAATAGCTTAAGTAAACATCTTACTGCATAACTAATTCTAGCTTAAAACAGAGACAGTGTTTCGTTAGTCTGTTCTGAAGTTGGAACACAACTTACATTAGACTGACATCCATTCAAAGTCAATGAGCTTCCTGATCAGTGTACAGACTTGCTGGTTTATGTGTCCTCTCTACCTCTTTGGTTTTGTACCTGTCTCTGGGTTGATGCCCAAGAAGCACATATAAACAAAAAGACAGAGAAGAAAGATGTTAGTTTAATTCAAGTGGGATTAAAAAGGTTTCAGTTCCCAGTCATCACCTTCAGTGGGTCACTGCTGTTGCAGTACTGAGCAAAACTAAAGTTAGCTCAGTTTTAACAAGGTGACATTACTTGGATTCAATTAAACAGCAACCATTTAAATAACTTAACAGCAACTGAAAAACATTTACATCACAAACACACAGTCAAGAATAGTCCTGCAACAAAGTAAGTTAGTTAGATGTGTGTGATTTACCCAGGCAATGCATTTGCACACAACAATTTACATCATTTACACGTACTGTTTGCAGAGGATGGAGGAAGAGCCAGTCCATCTCCATGTGGCTGTTTCTGCTTGCACTCTTCCTCCTAGAATTATTACCCGTTCACAGACAAAATGGCTCCTAATATCTCCAGATGTCGACCTGTTTTACTTTAGAATAGCACAGCTAACGAAGCTCCACTAATTCAGTGATAAACACATTTATTTTCCTATATCTTTTTTATAATAAAATCAATGCACTTTATTTTTTCTGTTGACGAGACAGACAACGGCTGCTCCGTTTCACACACGTCAGAAAAATATGGACGACGCCCAGCTAGCTAACGTTACTAATTTGAGATTAATTTATTCCACCTTTGCACAAATCCACAACACTATAATGTATCTAGTTGATCATAACTGTCATAATACACACATTAAGGCCACAGCTTACCTTATAACTTTATTTCCCGGTGGTAGAAAAATGCTGTGGGAAAAGAGAGAACGCTGTTAGAGTAACGAACGTTAACTAAGAAAAGCATTAAGCAAAGCTAAAGTTCAATTTTGACGGTGTAGCTAACGTGAAGCCTCACATACCTTAATAACTTAATACGGTAACGTTACTACACTTATTAACACAACCAACGTCTGATCATTCAAATTTGCGCGCTCAAACCTAGACGCGAATCTGCTCCAGCTAAGTTACAAAAACATGAAACAGAACTTAACTAACGCTAATTTGGTTCATACTTTTAAATAACATGCAATTTCATATTAAAAACAGTCATCAAATTGACAAAGTTTGAAATTAAACACTTACCGCACTGAATCCGTCGAGTGAGACCATGGAGGAGATCAGGCCAGGGAGCTCCGGGGGAGCTCAGATGACGCAGTTGCAGCGCGAAAATGACGGAATTCACAGTAGTTTCTTGTAAAAGCCCCGCGCCTGCATTATTTTCACAGTAAAAGTCTAAATACGGTATTATATTGTGAAATATTACAGTTATATATTGTGAAATCCTGGAAATATTTTACAGTGTGATAATACTAAAATGACAATAATGCCGACACTGAATTGAAGCAGTTCAGACAGCAGTTATATAATATCCCAGCTAACAGGGAACGTTCTCATAACTTTAGCTAACGTTCTGTCAAGGTTCTCTCAAAGTTTTGAACAAACGTTCTTCCAGTAACATTAATAGAGTGTTTGTTCAGTGTTTTCTGGTCTTTAATAATGTTCTCAGAAGGTTAGCACAAAAACATTATTTATACATTGTTTGTTGAAGGTTTTTGAAATGTTTTCATTATGTTGAGAGAAAATATTCTTAGAACAACATTCTTGAAAAATGTTGAAACATCATCAGATGATGTTGACTGTTAATGGTGACATCATCAGGAAGAGGGCTGATTTACTGATCACATCTGAAGTCTGATCACTCATCATGATCAGTATACCAGTATTACAGTAGTATCGCGTTTCTAGAAACATCTTTGCGAAGACAATTCAGACGAATGCAATGCCTTTAGTGATGGTGCTTTTGAAAAACTGCTCGTCTGCTTCATGAAGCTTTGACACTTTAAGAATCTTGTGTTTCGAATCAACGAGGCTTCGTTACGTCATAACTTTCGAAACTTTAGAAATTTCAGTGGGGGTGATGATCTGTGAACACGAATCATGTGGATTCAATGAGAACCATTGAACAAATGTCTACAGGTTTTACCTGATCTCTGATCAGTTTTATACATTTGTAGTCGTTTTAATGAGACAATAGTATAATTAAAAGGAATAATAGTAGTAATAGTGTCTTATTGGCCTGTTTAGCTGAGCAATCCATTAAACAAACAAAACATGCCCTGAAAATAGTTTTTTTTTTAAATCACGTTATACAGACACTTGATATTTAATCGTATTAGATGATTAGTTAATTGTATTTGATCGATTTTACTTTCAATAAAGTGTTTGCAATGGTTTTTTAAAAGGTGTTTTTTTGCATGTTTGGCCTGAGTTCTTGTTGCATTTACACTGTTCTGACCAGCAGGGGTCACCAGAGTGTAGCGTTCGGTTTAACGATTCAATCATTAACATTTGCTGCTATCTACTCGCGGCTTTAGTTTCCCATCTAAAATTAGGCCTATTAATTATTTATTTATTTTTTCAAACATTTCATTTTTCTATATTCAGAGATTTATATTTAAGACATTAATCTCATAACATTGTTTATGCCATTGTTATTGCGGTGCAAATGCATAAATACCACATTGGTGTGTGTTCAATATTCACTGCTGTGTGTGTGTGTGTGTGTGTGTGTGTGTGTGTGTGTGTGTGTGTGTGTGTGTGTGTGTGTGTGTGTGTCTGTGTGTGCACTTGGATGGGTGAAATGCAAAGCACGAATTCCAAGTATGGGACACTATACTTTGCTACATGTCATGTCACTTTCACTTATCTAAAGTCACTTCATGCAGCTTCTGTGCTTCTGTGCTAATATGAATTTTGTTTACACTGATTCATTTAATTGGTAACGATAGTGAAGTGACGTAACGTTAGGGGTGTGCGATACTGATAAAAAGTGTGTTTATTGTCCTGGTACCTCGGCAGGTTTAGGACTGCCATGGACAGCTGACTCTGTGTGGTGGTCAGTTCACAGCAGTGACAGAAATTATTTTCCCCAATACGTTTCAATTTATTTTTACCTTTTATGGGCATTTTTACCTTTATAAATCCATTTTTTAAAACTAATTATGTGCATGCATCATTTTGTGTGTCTATTTCATAAATTTAATCAAATTCAATTATAATAATAAGGCACAATAGGGCTCAATCAAATTAAATAAGTATCAACAAAATTCATCTTTGCAATGGAGAGGAAACAGAAGCTGCATTTGAAGTGGCATTTAGATGCATTTACACAATCAACTCAGAGGTGACAAACGAATAATCTGCAGTTACAAATGCATAAATAATGTTTTGATGTTTTAAAGATAAAACGTTGAATATTGGTATTTGAAATGATTTAAAAGATGAAAAGATACTTTAAATGTGAAATTAAAACCGCCAGTAGGTGGCAGCAAGTCACTGTTAATGAGTGAGTCATTGAGATTCAACCAATTTATTCAAACGGCTGATTCATTCAGGAATGTCTTAATCCATCTTAGTCACTGATTTGCTCAAAAAGCTGATTCATTCGGTAAGGAAACACCGCCATGTGTTGCTCAGAGACACGATTACAGCGCTGTGGCTTTGTTTTGAACTATTGTTGATTTATTAACTAAATTAAATTATATAAATTAGACTAAATCACGCAGTGAAAGCGTGCACTCGTAATGTCCAACACTAGTCTAATCTACTAGACCAGTGGTTCTCATTATCACATGGGTTAATGAGCTGATGAGTTGAATCAGGTGTGTTTGATTAGGGAGACAAAGAAAACGTGCAGTGTTGGGGGTCCTCCAGGAGCAGGGTTAAAAACGGAGCAGGGTTGAGAACCACTGTACTAGACTACAACACATAATGTATGCATGCTCTGTCTGGTGTGTGTGTGTGATATACTCGATAATGTCAGATCACACATCGTTAAAACAACAATTACCACATTATCGCAGACAATATATATCGCACACCCCTACGTGACGTGTAGCCAGGTATGGTGTCCCATTCTTGGAATTTTTGCTTTGCATTTCACCCATCCAAGTGCACACACAGAGCAGTGAGTATTGAACACACACACACACACCGTGAACACACACACATAGTGAACAGCCATTTTTGCTGCGGCGCCCAGGGAGCGATTGGGGGTTCGATGTCTTGCTCAAGGGCACCTCAGTTGTGGGGAAAGAGAGTGGAAGAGTTCATTCACTCCCTCATCTACACTTCCTGCAGGAACCAATCAACGTTCCTATAATGTTGAGTTGTTCATAAAAATGAAGTTGATAGAATGATTCAGGAACATCATACTAATCTTAAAAAAAACGTTCCACTAACATTAAGAAAACTGGACATGTTACCGTTTCCAGAACCAAAACAATGTTTGGAAAACGTTCTTAGAACAATAATTCGTTAGCTGGGATAATGCTTCATGTTGACAGTCTCATCACACCGGACAAACGCAGCTGATATAAAGAGCTGTTGTGCTCTGGATCATGTGCTCATCTCATTCCTTTCTGTTTCTCCCTGAACTTTCCTGTCATTTATGCACTACTATATAATAAATGCAAAAAGATTAGATTTACCTGTGACATCAAGACGAGCTCCAGGAATCACTGTCCATCTTTTACTCTGATGATCTGTAATTCTGCAGTAGTAGATGTGTTTATCAGCTTCTGTTACAGACGTCAAAGTGATGCTGTAAGTGTTTATATTTTCACTCAAACACTGAACTCTTCCTTTCTTCTGTGGATCTGAACACAGATTCGGTGATTGTCCATCAGTTACAACAGGTTTAGTCCAGAAACCTTTTACGAGAGTATAACTCTGAGTATGTGTTAAAGTACAGGATATTTTCACTGTTGATCCCTTTAATGCACAAACATATGAAGGGCTGTAATTCACTCCCCAATTCTGCAGACCATCAACCCCTGAAACACAGAAATGAGGAAAATAATTAAAGAGACTTTCAGCAACAAATATAGAAATCTTTCATCACACCAAAGATTTTTGTACCTTTATATATTCACCCAAATGAAATGTAGAAATTCCAAGTGTGTGAAATATTTCACTAATATTAATGAATCAGTTTGTACTCACATCCTACTTTGAGATAAACAGGAGGAGAGATCAGATGTTGATGTCCTGTAACGGCACAACTGTAGTATCCAGTATCAGAACGACTGACTGACTGCAGATGAAGCTGATTCACTGTCACTGTTCCTTTAGTGAATATCTGTGTGTTTCTGTACCAGATGAATGTTGTTTGTTCAGGCAGAGAGCAGCTGCTTTTACATGTCAGAGTGACTGAAGCTCCCTCTTTCACACTCTGCTGTGTCTCCACCTGCAGGCCTGACACAACAACAACAACAACAACAACAACAACAACAACATCATCAACAACATCAACAACAGCATCAACAACAACAACAACAACAACAACAACATCAACAACAACAACAACAACAACAACATAATCAACAACATCAACAACAACATCAACAACAACAACAACAACAACAACAACATAATCAACAACAACAACAACAACATCAACAACAACAACATCAACAACAACAACATCATCATGTAACACAAAGAAGATGGCCAGATTACCAGCTCTCTCTATATATATTTAAAATTACTGAAATTACCAACAAACGGACTTTGTTCCTCTGGAACTGTCTACAAGCAACAAATGGTCATTTGGCTCACATGATCGGAATCTTCCTCTGATTAGTCTGGGTCCTAATCAACTTCTTGAAAACCCCATGTACAACACCTCTATTGTCTTAAGATTCGGCCACGTAGACCTAACGGCGCCTTGAATTCAGATAGATCATCACTGCCTAGCGGCAAGCACAGATCCCCCACTACTAAGTCAATAAGAAGCCTTGTGTTTATTACCCGGCAAGCATTCATTGACCAATAAGAGCAATCTCAGAGAACCCCCCGGGGATTTGCTCTGGACATTTATTTACATTTAACCCTGATTTACACTTCAGAAACAACAAGACTTTGTTGACCAGATGTGCTGACTGCTGATCTCATTAAAACACCCCGTGAACTCTTCAACTTGCAGGAACTCTCCATACGGAGCACATGGGTGATTCTTTAATTGGAGATACATCTGAAGTCCGAAGCCATTTATTTTTAACAGCTTTACCAAAATTTTACTCCAAAAACACATTTTAATTTTTTTTAATTCTTTTTAAGAGTCACAAAATGTTAGAGTGTAAAACTAGAAAATATTTTATTTTAAAAGCTATTTCATGATGCTGAAAGTCATGATATCATACTGTCCTTAGTGGGTGGTACTTTTTTCAAACAAGGGTAAAATATGCATTAAACATGTTTAAAATTACAAATTTCAGGTTGGGGTTTTAATTATTTTGTTTATAAATTATTATTGGTGACAGTTTCCAAATTATGTAAAATTAATTAGTTTAAAAGTAACTTTTATTGTTGAAAAATACCAATCCATAAATCCTGTGTCAATTCTGTTACTACATGTTATTGTCTCTTTAAATTATGCTTATCTGTCGCATCAGTATCCTAAGCAATGCAAGATGATGTAACTTCCCTTTTGGTATTAAACTCTGAAGAACTAGGAGGTATGTGTTTTGTTCTCTCTGAAGCCATGTAATCTTACAGGCACTTGCACCAAGAGTTCTTATATAACATGTCAAAACTGTTTCAACAATCTCATAGGGAAAGCAAAGTACAAAGATATTAACAAAAGGAGGTATTAAAAGTTTTTAAAATCATCTTTAGTATCAGGCCATGTGCTCTTAGCCTTTATGCTAGCATGTGGTGTTATTAGTTAAAAATGCTAAAAATGTCAACTCTGTTACTGTCAATTCTGTTACCAAGGTACGGTAACAGAATTGACCAATGTCCATGCCTTGGTTTTCACACTGCCCCTGCCTTGGTTACAATCACACAATGATGCAAACACACACAAAAATGCATAATGTGTGTTTATTGCCACACACACACACACACACACACACACACACACACACACACACACAGTTCCCTGCTGTTCCTCTCACATTGAATGGAAAGCAGAGAGTTGGACAAGAGAGAGCTGTTGGAGAAGAGAGAGCTGTTGGAGAAGAGAGCCGTTGGAGAAGAGAGAGCCGTTGGAGAAGAGAGAGCCGTTGGAGAAGAGAGAGCCGTTGGAGAGAGAGCCGTTGGAGAAGAGAGAACCGTTGGAGAAGAGAGAGCCGTTGGAGAAGAGAGAACCGTTGGAGAAGAGAGAGCCCGTTGGAGAAGAGAACCGTTGGAGAAGAGAGAGCCGTTGGAGAAGAGAACCGTTGGAGAAGAGAGAGCCGTTGGAGAAGAGAGAGCCCGTTGGAGAAGAGAACCGTTGGAGAAGAGAGCCGTTGGAGAAGAGAGAGCCGTTGGAGAAGAGAGAGCCCGTTGGAGAAGAGAACCGTTGGAGAAGAGAGCCGTTGGAGAAGAGAGAGCCCGTTGGAGAAGAGAACCGTTGGAGAAGAGAGAGCCGTTGGAGAAGAGAGAACCGTTGGAGAAGAGAGAGCCGTTGGAGAAGAGAGAGCCGTTGGAGAAGAGAGAGCCGTTGGAGAAGAGAGAGCCGTTGGAGAAGAGAACCGTTGGAGAAGAGAGAGCCGTTGGAGAAGAGAACCGTTGGAGAAGAGAGAGCCGTTG
Organism: Squalius cephalus; assembly: GCF_949319135.1. Lineage (NCBI taxonomy): Eukaryota > Metazoa > Chordata > Actinopteri > Cypriniformes > Leuciscidae > Squalius > Squalius cephalus. The sequence goes on from NC_137123.1 coordinate 15,363,459, forward strand.
GAGAAGAGAGAGCCGTTGGAGAAGAGAACCGTTGGAGAAGAGAACCGTTGGAGAAGAGAGAGCCGTTGAAGAAGAGAGAACCGTTGGAGAAGAGAACCGTTGGAGAAGAGAGAGCCGTTGGAGAAGAGAACCGTTGGAGAAGAGAACCGTTGGAGAAGAGAGAGCCGTTGGAGAAGAGAGAACCGTTGGAGAAGAGAACCGTTGGAGAAGAGAACCGTTGGAGAAGAGAACCGTTGGAGAAGAGAACCGTTGGAGAAGAGAGAGCCGTTGGAGAAGAGAGAACCGTTGGAGAAGAGAACCGTTGGAGAAGAGAGAGCCGTTGGAGAAGAGAACCGTTGGAGAAGAGAACCGTTGGAGAAGAGAGAGCCGTTGGAGAAGAGAGAACCGTTGGAGAAGAGAACCGTTGGAGAAGAGAGAGCCGTTGGAGAAGAGAGAACCGTTGGAGAAGAGAGAGCCGTTGGAGAAGAGAGAGCCGTTGGAGAAGAGAACCGTTGGAGAAGAGAACCGTTGGAGAAGAGAACCGTTGGAGAAGAGAGAGCCGTTGGAGAAGAGAACCGTTGGAGAAGAGAACCGTTGGAGAAGAGAACCGTTGGAGAAGAGAACCGTTGGAGAAGAGAACCGTTGGAGAAGAGAGAACCGTTGGAGAAGAGAGAACCGTTGGAGAAGAGAACCGTTGGAGAAGAGAACCGTTGGAGAAGAGAACCGTTGGAGAAGAGAGAACCGTTGGAGAAGAGAACCGTTGGAGAAGAGAACCGTTGGAGAAGAGAGAGCCGTTGGAGAAGAGAACCGTTGGAGAAGAGAGCCGTTGGAGAAGAGAGCCGTTGGAGAAGAGAACCGTTGGAGAAGAGAACCATTGGAGAAGAGAGAGCCGTTGGAGAAGAGAACCGTTGGAGAAGAGAGCCGTTGGAGAAGAGAGCCGTTGGAGAAGAGAACCGTTGGAGAAGAGAACCGTTGGAGAAGAGAACCGTTGGAGAAGAGAGAACCGTTGGAGAAGAGAACCGTTGGAGAAGAGAACCGTTGGAGAAGAGAGAGCCGTTGGAGAAGAGAACCGTTGGAGAAGAGAGCCGTTGGAGAAGAGAGCCGTTGGAGAAGAGAACCGTTGGAGAAGAGAACCGTTGGAGAAGAGAACCGTTGGAGAAGAGAACCGTTGGAGAAGAGAGAGCCGTTGGAGAAGAGAACCGTTGGAGAAGAGAACCGTTGGAGAAGAGAACCGTTGGAGAAGAGAGAACCGTTGGAGAAGAGAGAACCGTTGGAGAAGAGAGAGCCGTTGGAGAAGAGAGCCGTTGGAGAAGAGAGCCGTTGGAGAAGAGAACCGTTGGAGAAGAGAACCGTTGGAGAAGAGAACCGTTGGAGAAGAGAACCGTTGGAGAAGAGAGAACCGTTGGAGAAGAGAACCGTTGGAGAAGAGAGAGCCGTTGGAGAAGAGAGAACCGTTGGAGAAGAGAGAGCCGTTGGAGAAGAGAACCGTTGGAGAAGAGAGAGCCGTTGGAGAAGAGAACCGTTGGAGAAGAGAGAGCCGTTGGAGAAGAGAACCGTTGGAGAAGAGAACCGTTGGAGAAGAGAACCGTTGGAGAAGAGAGAACCGTTGGAGAAGAGAGAACCGTTGGAGAAGAGAGAGCCCGTTGGAGAAGAGAGAACCGTTGGAGAAGAGAACCGTTGGAGAAGAGAACCGTTGGAGAAGAGAACCGTTGGAGAAGAGAACCGTTGGAGAAGAGAGAACCGTTGGAGAAGAGAACCGTTGGAGAAGAGAGAGCCGTTGGAGAAGAGAGAACCGTTGGAGAAGAGAGAGCCGTTGGAGAAGAGAACCGTTGGAGAAGAGAGAGCCGTTGGAGAAGAGAACCGTTGGAGAAGAGAGAGCCGTTGGAGAAGAGAACCGTTGGAGAAGAGAACCGTTGGAGAAGAGAACCGTTGGAGAAGAGAGAACCGTTGGAGAAGAGAGAACCGTTGGAGAAGAGAGAGCTGTTGAAGAGAGAGATGAAGACCAACAGACAGACATACACTGGGAGAGCCAGGATGTGGTTGGACAATGGTGTGTCCTCACATATGACCATGATATCTATCCTGGTACCATCCTGGAGGTCATTGAGACTCATGTGAGGGTTCCACCCGCGACCAAGGTTGCGTCACGGCATGTAGAGATCCAGAGGGATATCTGGTCGAGTATTTCTCAATAACTCAGCCGTTATTTTCTTGTTATAGTGGAGCGGCTAAGTGATATAATCGTTCAGTTTATGATACAAGCGTGAAAATTGGCATGAGCAGTCTCCATGGGTCACTTGACAAGAAAATTGTCCGAGCCACTTGAAATTTCAAGATTTTTCATTTTTCAAGATGGCCGACACCTTAGTGGAGCAGTTAAGTGATATAGTGGTTAATTTGGTGATACAAGCATGAAAATTGGCATGAGCAGTCTCTGATGGTCACTAGACAATAAGCCACCCACAGCTACTTGAAATTTCAAGATGGCGGCCATTTTTCAAGACGGCCGACACCTTAGTGGAGCAGTTAAGTGATATAGTGGTTTATTTGGTGATACAAGCATGAAAATTGGCATGAGCAGTCTCTGATGGTCACTAGACAATAAGCCACCCACAGCTACTTGAAATTTCAAGATGGCGGCCATTTTTCAAGACGGCCGACACCTTAGTGGAGCAGTTAAGTGATATAGTGGTTTATTTGGTGATACAAACATGAAAATTGGCATGAGCAGTCTCTGATGGTCACTAGACAATAAGCCACCTACAGCTACTTGAAATTTCAAGATGGTGGCCATTTTTCAAGATGGCCACCACCTTAGTGGAGCAATTAGGCTCATGGCAATTTTCATGCTTGTATCACCAACTAAATGATTTCTTAATCCTAATTGCTCAACTAAGGTGGTGGCCATCTTGAAAAATGGCCGCCATCTTGAAATTTTAAAGTAGCTGTAGGTGGCTTATTGTCAAGTGACCCACAGAGACTGCTCATGCCAATTTCCATGCTTGTATCACCAAATAAATCACTATATCACTTAACTGCTCCACTAAGGTGTAGGCCATCTTGAAATTTCAAGTGGCTCGGACAATTTTCTTGTCAAGTGACCCATGGAGACTGCTCATGCCAATTTTCACGCTTGTATCATAAACTGAACGATTCTGCCAAACATAAGCACTTAGCCGCTCCACTATTATAGGCATGTTCTGGTTGGTTTGGGTCAATTCTGTTACCCCCGTCAATTCTGTTGCCAGATGTGTCAATTCTGTTTTTAGTCTTTCATCTTGAATATTAATGAGATAATACATTGAAATATCAAACTACTTAATATTGTTATTTTTATATTGTGCAAGAGTAAGATATATGTTATAGTTTTATCTCTACCCTGTAATGTTCAAGTAATTTGATAAAAAAACAAGTGCACCCTTTGGATAATCCACTATTGCCTGGGGGTGAATCTAATTTTGAAGTTGTATAAATATAACATTTAATATCTGTTTTAAAGGCCTGAATAAAAGGACTACATGACAAATGAAACTAAAAAGATTTATAATTTTTTGATGTACTGTTACTTCTATATATTTGGTTGTTCGTCCGTAACAGAATTGACGAGAAAAACTATGAACAGGTGATATTTTGATAAAATAGAGAAAATAATAAACTATCTGTATTTGTATAGCACTGAATATATCAACTTTAAAGTGTTTTCAAGGTAATTCTTAAACAATGGTTCTGTATGACAACCTTTTTTTTTAAAAAAAAATGAAATGCAAAATGTATCTCCAATTATAGAATCACCCTCATACACACACACACAGAGACTCATCGTATTCAAACCACGTGTAATCAAAAATCAATTTGTAAATGTTTAAAATGTATTTTCTTGAAGTGTGCATGATCCCTTGTCCCAAATATTGTGCCTATATAACTTTATTGGTTTGTAATCAATGTGATGTGACTATAATCGGGTATTTGTGTGAAATTATGTCATAGCAGTGCCATTCATGGTATCGTCTTGTTCCAGATATCCCAACGGTCTCGAATGTTTAACGCAACATATCAGAGGATGCATTGTTTTATTAATACCAGTGATATTAATGTTACGAACGAATCTATCGTTCCAATTTCTAAGAGGAAGGGGGGTATAGATCTCGAAACGTCAGGAGGTGTGCCCGATCCGTTGTTAAAGACGGTTGGCCCACGTCCGTGAGAGGGCGTGAGTTTTGGCCCCTTCAAAATATCATGCTTCCCTTCTAGCTCTTATCTTCTCTTCTTTCTTCGACCCCGCTGATTCCACTTCCTCTCTTCTCCGGTCGCTCTCATCCCGGACCTCATCCACGTGTAGCGCAGCTCCATGGCAACCAGCTGAACAGGCCTCGCCGTGGCCTCTGGGACACAAACCCCCCCCGCGCCATGTAAAAGCCTGCTGCCTTAGAAACCAAGATTTCTGGCCTCTTCCGCACGGAAGACGAACTTTCTCGGTAATGTTGCATCTCGTGAGCCTTTAAACTTCGCGGCACCTGAAGACACCGCAGAAACAGGATCGACATCGTCACGCTGCCCGGCCTCCGCCTCACGCCGAACAGAGAACAAACGTGCAAGTAAAACATTATTCTGATAAAACTGCTTTCCAGGTTGTCTCGTGAACTTAGGTTCTATTTGTATGTAATAATTACTAGCTTCCCCATTTTCTGCCTTTCTTTCTATCTTTCTTTCATTTCATGTTACTTCTGATCACGTATTTTTATTGTTTGGTTATATGTTGTTTGTTTATTGTTTGCATTTTTACGTACGTTTATATTCGTAGCTCATATAATCATAGTTTTGCATTTATTAAAATTCATAAATACTTTTCACTGCCTCCGTGTTTGAAGAATCCACCTTATAAGTCAATGAATCTAAAAAGATCCTTTTATAAGCTACAAGCTCGATATTAGACTACATTCAGTAGTTTTAATTAATAAACTCATAAGGTTTGATGTCCGTGGCCAGGAGATCAAACTTTCTTGGAGTTTGTAAAGAGATAACCCTTCTTAACTGTGATAATCTCACCTTTATTCGCGGGACGAATAACGATTAGATCAGTTACAGAACCAGTTAATCTCTATAATTGATAAAATAAATGTACATGCGACTTATGAATTATGACCATGAGTCATAATTATTAATATTTCCAAAATTCCCTATATTCTTGAGCTAATTCAAATTTACCCAGAGTCGTAAACGCTACAATCATCATCATCATCATCAACAACAACAAGATTCACTGTCAGCTTTAAAGCTACACTGTGTGATTTTTACCCCCATCTAGCGGTGAAATTGTATATGACTACCCAGTGAATATTAGTTTCTGTTCCTCTCAATTCCGAGGGCGTTTTAACTCCTATGGTGGCCGTATTATTCCAAGATTAACATGGCTTCCAGTTCGACTTAGTCCATGACAATAATAAACAATACGTCTAAAATGAATAAAACTACAGGACAGATGTCAGTAAACGTCACCCTTGGAATCGGCTATCCCAGCATAATCAGATTAGGCTAACGTTACAATGTGTACAAAGTAAAAGCAATTAAAAATAACTCAAATTTACAGTGTCCTTTTTTTTATATAGCTTAAAAAATTGCGCCTTTAAAACTATTCATCACCTGTGATCCGTCGCAGCACAGATTTATGTTACAAGGTAAACAATACTTTTTCACCATTGACGCGAGGATGAAGTTATAGGCTACTAGAGGTCGTTCTGGCGTTATGCACAACCATGCTATGGTTAGACAAGCAACTATAAAACTTCGAATTTACACAATTAATTACAACAGGCTGAATTACCTGTCGAGAAGAAAGCAGGCAACCTCGGCGTCCGTTTTAAAATCTTTTCTCCTCATGAGCTCTTTCCATCTGGGAAAAGTTACTCCAATATTGACTGGTCTTGCTGATTTGTCTGTCGCGTTGACGTTTTAAGTCTCTCTTTCAAATGTGAGTACACACGCACACACACACACACACCACACTATCTTTCAAATCTGCCGGCACTCGCGAGCTCGCGAGTAATCTCCCCCTCGCATTCGTCACGGTGTCACTGAGTGAAAAACGCAAAAGGCGAAGCTTGAATTTACAGGCATGTCCCTCTTTGGCTTATGTAGTTTCAAGATGGAGGGGCAACATGGCGACCGGCATACGAACCCCTCACCCGTATGTACTTTCAATGGCAGATTATAAACTTAAGAGAATACTTTATTACTTGAAAGAAGTAAATATACATTAATGAGCACATATATTTTTGAAAGAACTAAGTGTTTTTTGCTAAGAATCAACTAAAAAAGTTACACAGTGTAGCTTTAAAGTTAAGAGTTTATACCAAAAAAATCAATCCTTTATCATTATTATGGTTTTGTTATGAAGCGTTTTTGAGGTTTGCGCCGAGATAACTTTTTTTTTCCCAACATTTTCAAGGCTTTGCGTTCTCGAGCCTCAGGCACTGTTGTTGTGAGCGGGCCGGAGCGCGTTTAAGGTTTTCTGTTAGAACGGTGTCGTGTTAGCGGCCCCTAAGTTAATAACTAATGATCTTTGCAACGGAAGTGAATCGATCGAAACTAACTTTAGCTGGACAATAACTTTATTCAAGAGCTGATGTAAAGCCAAAACAATCTCTGTTACTGTAATTTCCTATTATCACTGTAAAGCTGCTTTGAAACTATCTATATTGTTAAAAGCGCTATATAAATGAAGGTGTGTGGGGGGGGGGGCTTCTCTTAGGAGTGGGGGGAAATTTGAAACAGCTTGTTCTTAAAGAGATTGATAATGATATATGGGGATTATAAAAAAAAGAACTGGGTGGATTTTTACCATTATAGGCTGGAGGTTTTCACACACTGTGTTCAAACACCTTATAAAAGTGAATTTTGCATATGGGTCCCCTTTAAATTTCAATCACAAAACTCCTCAAATCCATTAAAAAAACAATTTGTGTATTCGTGGTTCAAGTGCGACAAAAGTCATGGGGTCTTGGACCCATCAGATGAACACTCGATTTTTTAAAAAAAAAAATCAAATAAAATTTCTGGGTCAAAATGACGGATGAGGATGAAGCTTGAAGAAGGTGCTGTCATTATATTAACATTTTATAAAATATCTCCTTTTGTGTTCCCACAAATAAAGAAGGTCACCTGACAGATTCAGTAACATAAGAAAGTGTGTGATGTGTGTGTTTGTATGTTTCTGTGGTCTATTTCTGAGAGTTCAGTAGTTTTACCTGTGACGTCAAGCTGAACTCCAGGAATCCCCGTCCATTTTCCCTCCGCTTTATCTGTAGTAAATCTGCAGTAGTAGATGTGTTTATCAGCTTCTGTTACAGCCGTCAAAGTGATGCTGGAAGTGTCTTTATAATATTCACTGTTACACTGAATCCCTCTTCTCTTCTGTGGACTTGAACAAAAGTTATGCGGTTCTCCATAATTTACAACAGTTTTGGTCCAGAAAGCTGTTCTGATCTTATAACCATCAGGATATGTTAAAGTACAGGATATTTTCACTGATGATCCCTTTAATGCACAAACATATGAAGGGCTGTAATTCACTCCCCAATCCTGCAGACCATCAACCCCTGAAACACAGAAATGAGGAATGAAGAGACTTTCAGGTGTTTTTGAAGAAATGTACAAAAAAAAAATTCACTTTTAATCATTTTTATGTTAGCTGACAGTAAAACACTCATGTCCGTTTATAAGTGTGAAGAGCTCAATCATCTTTTGTTAAAATATCAGTATAGTGAGTGAAAGTGAAGACTCACCCGCAGTCATGATCACTACGATCAGAGGAAGAGACTTTATGAGAGACGACACCATAGTGACTTCTGCAATCATAAAACTGACAATTATGACATTATGAGCATCATCTATATACAACATCACAAACTCTATTGATAAAACACATGATGATTAATAATTCACGGCTCATTGAAGGCTTGATGTGAACTGATGATGTTTCTCATGTCAGGCCTCGTGTGTCTAAAGAGCTTCACACAATATTTACACATGAATCTACAACAGATATTGAGTTTCTGGAGTTTAAATCACTTCATCAAATCAACATTCACCTAAAACACTTTTACAAACATCAATCGTAGCTCTACTGAACTATTTTAAATAACAGTAAAATGGTCTTACGGCTCTGAAGTGTCAATGTTTCAGTGTCGACGCCCAAATGAGGAAAACATCCGCAGTTTAAGGCATCAAACGCTGCAGTTTTCACACTTTATAAAGAGCATCTAAATGTTGGCCTTCCTCTTCCTGGTTATGAGTGACCGTCATCTCAACTACACAAGAACAACTGGAGAAGAAAGTTAATGTCTCAGATGTCAAACACACATAAGCTTTACATGTATCGCTGTAGAGCTCAGTATTGTCAGATCTTTGTGAGAGAATATGTGAAAGATGTTTGCTTTGAGGAAGAACAGTGTAAAGATGCTCATCATGTCTGCAGGAGCGTCTGAGCATCTTTACAGCTCTTAGTTTCACTTCCTCTTTCTGACACAAACTCTGTGTTTAACACATGAAGCGCTGGACGACACACACACACACACACACACACACACACACAGAGTCATAACCATCAGCAACTACATTGAGTTTAAGTGGGTCAATGGCAGTTTCTGACAGACGACACAAGCACTCAGAGACCAGACCGACGACAGATACAGGAGAAATAGTTTTAATGGTCTTCATAAACACTAATACATCACTGATGGATCTATTTAATAACTCCTAATAATGGAGCAGTGATGTTCACTGCAGAGCCAAATGACGTCCAGCTCCTCCTCAGTGGATCTAATGGGTGGAGGGAGAGAGTTATGGGTCGGTTAGGGTGTTGTTGGACCGTCTCGCTCCACCCATTACACCCAAATTACATCCAGAGAGAAGAGCTGGACTTCTCTCTCCACCCACGACTCTGCAGTGAACAGCCTCTCAAAATAGAGGAATTACATCCATTACTCAAATCTTTCCTGCACTTCCATTGACTTTACTGTCATCTAGTGGTCAAACAGATCCAGTGCACTTTACTGCCATTACAGCAGCTTTTACATCTGACTCTTGGACATTAATTGATATTAGAAGTAATGAAAGTTACTAAAGTTGTATTTTCTTCTATATTGTTCACTATGTGTTTATAAATCAGTCATGTAAATAGGACAAGCTAATGTGTGCTTCATATGAATTACAAAGATAATGTATTAAAAATGCACGTAAGAAAAATGAATCAAGCTTTATACAGTCAGGATGGGAAATGAACACCAGCCAAATACTGAAACTTTTAGGACAATAGCTGGTTATTTTGCTTCATCTGCCAATGTGTCGCCAATCCAACATCTCAAATCCTCTGACCAAAAACTACACACAAGAAACAGTGCGAACACGTATCAAACACACTGACTTGTTTAAGATCATCTAAGTCCAGTTTTGATGCCAAAGACAATGAAAAACAAAAACAAAACAAACATTTAATTTGGACTCAAAACCAACTGATAGACTGTAAAATCTGTTATATAATTCATTGGATGATATCAGTAACAGGGAGGCTTAAGACTTGATAAACACAATAAGAAAAAACACATTTAACTGTGACATATTCATATCTAATAGGATGCCATGTCACACTTTAGAAACATATCACCATACCCTGATAGCACACGTACATCTCAGAAACGTCTATTTGATGTCCGTGTGTTCATCTGGAAGATGTATTTTTTAGTGTTCACTCGTCTGCAATATGTCTCTTAAGAGATTTCCTGTCAGATTTTGAATAGACATTTAGAAAATGTCTGAAGATGTTCGAATGTATTTAAATGTATTTATGTATTTATTTTTGTATTTGTATTAATGTATTTATTTTTTAAAGATGTTTGTCAGGTGTTTGTCCACAGCAGAAGCTTTCTGGACGAGCTGCTCTTTAATAGACATCTTGGAGACGTGTGCTGTCTGGGTAACGCTTGGGTAACGCTTTAGTTGTAAATGTGGTCATTTTGCTCTGAAAGTTCAAAATACTGGAGGTGAAAATGAATCCTAGTGACTTGAAACTCAGCTTTAACAAAGTCAAAGTCTTTGGTTTTACCTTGATTTGCATAAAACACAACTAACAAGATCAGACACTGGTACTTAATACACACAAACAATGAAAATAATATTACAAATAAGTCCAGGTGTTTTCATGCAACCACCCCTGTGCTGGAGTGTGACGAAGGAAGATTTTCTCAATTCTGTTTTTCAAACCACTGTTTTGTCTGCACTTGGGGCAGATCCAAATGCGTTTTTGTCCCCTTGAAGGGCACTTAGGGAAGTGAACGCCATTTGTAGGGGTTTTCCAAACGAAAGTGAACAACTGGATCCCTTCACGACGGGCCCTTCCACAAGGCCGTTAGTGAAGGGAACTTAATTCATGTCTAAACAGTAAAACAGTCCCATAAATGTGTAAAGGTGAAATCAAGAGGACAGTGAGATGGGAACATGACCTGAGCTGGACTCAAATCCAGGTCTCCCATCAGCATCAATAGGAAGCGGCTCCGATCACATGTTCTTTACTTGACTGAGCTGTAGATCACATCCTCAGATCTGGGGACAAATTAAACAAATATGTTAATGTGGCATTTCAAGAGATGACAATCCATCATCTCAACAACACAAAACAAGAGCTCTGATTAAGAACTGAATGTGTTTTATTTGAGTTTAAATGAATCGTTTCTCACCTGTTGGCTTCAGACGGATGATGCATCTCAATGCAGTCGTACTCTTCAGTCTTCATGTCTTTGTTCTTGAAGTGATGGACACTGGCATACTGAACCTCTGTAACATCTGCAGAGTCTGTTTCTGTTCGTTTCTTTGCTTTAATGTTGGAATACAGATCATCCCTCTGATTGGCTGATACTAGTGAATACAGTGGATCGTCATTGGTCGAAGCCGTTTCTGCTGATCTGTCAATGTGATCCTCCTGCAGTTTCATCAAATCAAATATCACACAGATATAACAACAGATCGATCATTCAGAAACACAGTGACTGTGAGTTACATGCATGATGTTTTCCAGATTGTCTATGTCAAGTATTTGGCAGTACATGGTCTTGTATTTTCTAGTTAAATATAATATCCATGTCATTGTAGATTCAGGTATGTATTATTATCAAACTTGCCTGATTTTGTCTGATAACTTCAGCTCCACCGTCTCTCCTCTTCTTCCTGGAGAAAACATGTTTTTGTTAGAAAGTAATGAAAAGTAATTTATTTTAAGAAATATTAATTATTTGTTAGTGGTTTAAGTTCAACAAATGTTGCATTTATGTTAATTTTTGAAAATAATTTAATGCAGGATCTTCTCAACATTCACTCACTTTATGAACACGATGATGAAGATGATGATGAAGATGATGAAGATCAATCCTCCACATCCCGCCACGATCCCAGAAACTGTGAGCAGAGCATCTCTCTGAACACCTGAAACAAGATGATCATGAAGATCATTTCACACGTGAGACAGATGAAACTGAAAGAGTGTCTGATTATAGAAAATACCTTTAACAGTGAGTGAAACAGACGCTGATCTCTGAGATCCATGTTTATTCTGAGCCTCACAGTAGAAGCGTCCACTGAAACTGGAGTTAAAGCTGGAGATGCTGAAACTCTGTCCAGATCCAACAGCTGAGGGTTCATTCTCCTTAAACCAGCTGAAGTTCAGAGCAGGAGGGTTTGAGTCACTGCTGCAGTTCAGAGTCACTGAATCTCCCTCCACTATTACACCAGACCGACTGACCGACACTGAGACGCTCTGTGGAGGATCTACATAAAATATATATAAAATATGAAAATAATTACTTTATTCATGCCATGACCTTCAATTATCTTTATTATATTACTGAAGTTTATCTTTAAGTAGAAATCAAAATGGAAAAGGTGCAAATCTACATCTGAACTGGTGCAAAATTAATAAAACAATATTATATTTACAGATTTATCAACTGAAGATTCATAAAAAAAATTGTAACTTAACACAGATTCATGTTTTAATGGACAATGGTACGTTACTTTCAGAAATTAGCTGTCTTTTTTACAGCAAGGTTTTACAGTGTATCTACACCACTTCAATCCCACTAATCCACCAATTAACTCTTAAAGTCTTTCTAGAAAACAACAAATAAGCATATTATTCTTGGGACCTTATGTGAATTATATAACAAATTAGATTATGTAATAAAAGCTCCTGGTGTGACAGGTGCAATAGAGCTACAATTAGCATCAAGCTACATAACACAATTAAAAAGATTAATATTACACTTGAACTCAAAACTCACTTTAAACAACCATTGAGTTTTTGTATTTACTTCTAATCGCGATCTAATGTGGATTTGAATAATAATGGTGTTCAAATATGTTATTTTAGCCTTTTATATGCATGTATTGTAATCGTGTGTTTATTAGCTTCTTGTTTGATGTGTAGAAATGTTTCTTTGGGTTTGTTCTTCCCGGAGCAGAACGAGGAAGTGTACAGGACAGTGTCATGCAGAAGAGCAGAGAATATGGTCACGTAAGATGATTGACAGCTGTACAGCGAATGAGAGAGCGCTGAGATCATAACTGACACAAAGCAGAAAGAGGAGAGACAGAGCTCGCTCTAAACGCTCTTTCAGATCTTCAGATCACATAATTCAGTGGGAAATCAATAGAAATGGTATTCTGTATGACGATGACGAAATATTTTGCAAACGTGAGAATAAATCAATATTTCTCCCAATATTCGCACTTTTGGACTAAGAGCCGTAACAGATGCTGTTCAGTGAAGTTATGTGAACACAATAAACCAGAGCAGACGTGATGAATAAGAGTGCGTGTTTTTATTCTGTTCAAAATATCAAAAATGACAGATTGATTACTTTGCACTCCTGACATAAATTAAATTAAGAAATGAATGTCATTGCAACTTGGTTTTATCATAAACAGTGGTCAAACATCTACAGTGGTGGAATGTAACGAAGTACAAATACTTCGTTACTTTACTTAAGTACATTTTTCATGTCTCTGTACTTTACTTAAGTAGAATCAATAGTGCGTACTTTTGACTTTCACTTCGTTACTTATTGCAGCAATTATTATACTTTCTACTCCAGTACATTTCTACAACGTTTCGTAACATTTTCGTTATATTTTCTGATCACTTTTCCCCCCTACCAAAACAGGGATTGAAAAAAATCTCCATGTTTTCGATCCTGATGCGGTGGTGACGCGTTCATGTAACATGTAAGGGTGGCGCTGCCAATAAAGCACCTAAAAGCTGTCACACAGAACCGGCAAAAGTAATGATTAGGAATATGTAATATAGCACGGAGACATTTTAATTGTTTATTTATAAACAAGTGTTTTCTGTGTCAGTGTCGGCTGCAAAGATGAAGTTGACTATGCTAACTCGAAATCTTCGCACCAGAGAGAAATACACATTTCATACGGATTACACAAGCAGCAGTCTGTTTTCTTTCGTTTTGAATTGCTCTGTTTAAAAGTAGACATTTCAAGCTTTCTATAGATATATTTCTCAGGTCTGTGAGGCAAGTAGGCTACCTTATCACTGAGTTTTGGTTCATTTATGAGACGAGCTCCAGTCCACGCACCGGCGCCTCCGTGTCGTGATTATCTATTGTCTGCTATATTTTCTTATTTATTAAATCCAGGCAATTGGTTGATAAAACGTTGGTTAAATTTAAGATACAATTAATACAAAACGAAATTCACTTTAAAGAAAGGCTTTGTGCTTTCTGTTTGAGGTATCTGTGAAAGTTTTAAAGCAGTCTTTTAGTGCAGCTTTCAGAGCACTCATGAGCGTAATGTAGAACTGTCACGTAACATTGTTTTTTCCTCATAAATGCGAACAGGAAAAATTAAATAAAATGAATATTTTATGTTCTGTGGAGAGCCAACCCTTCTTTATCTGGTGGGTAGTATTACTTTTGGTTTGCGCGGTGTAATTCACAGAATTATTAAAAAATATTTTGCCACCTAAAAGTTAAAGATTTTTTCTGTCACGTC
>NC_137123.1:15382489-15599989 GCF_949319135.1 Squalius cephalus
CTAGATCTAGGCACAATGAGTCGACAGTGATCACTAGATCTCAGAGCTCTAGAAGGAGTGTACGGACAGAGTAGATCAGTCAGGTACCGAGGGGCCAATTTGTTGAGGGCTTTATAAACAAATAATAAAATTATTAAAATCAATTCTAAATTTGACAGGTAGCCAGTGCAGTGTGGATAAAATAGGGGTGATCGACTCATACTTGCGGGACTCAAAACATTCACCTCATAACATTGTTCATGCAATTGTAATTGCAGTGAAAATGCATAAATACCACATTTGTGTGTGTTCAATACTCACTGCTGTATGTGTGTGTGTTCAATACTCACTGCTGTCTGTGTGTGTGTGTGTGTGTGTGTGTGTGTGTGTGTGTGTGTGTGTGTGTGTGTGTGTGTGTGTGTGTGTGTGTCTGTGTGTGCACTTGGATGGGTGAAATGCAAAGCACGAATTCCAAGTATGGGACACTATACTTTGCTACATGTCATGTCACTTTCACTTATCTAAAGTCACTTCATGCAGCTTCTGTACTTCAGTGCAGTGCTAATATGAGTTTTCTTTACACTGATTCATTTAATTGGTAACAATAGTGAAGTGAAGTGACATAGGTGTGTGCAATATTGATAAAAAGTGTTTATTGTCCTGGTACCTCAACAGGTTTAGGACTGCCATGGACAGCTGACTCTGTGTGGTGGTCAGTTCACAGCAGTGACAGAAATTATTTTCCCCCAATACGTTTCAATTTATTTTTACCTTTTATGGGCATTTTTACCTTTTTTTTTAACTAATTGTGCATGCACCATTTTGTGTGTCTATTTCATAAATTTAACCAAATTAAATAATAATAATAAGGCACAATAGGGCTGTTACCAATCAAATTAAATAAGTATCAACAAAATTCATCTTTGCAATGGAGAGGAAGCAGAAGCTGCATTTGAAGTGGCATTTAGATGCATTTACACAGAATCAACTCAGAGGTGACAAACGAATAATCTGCAGTTACAAATGCATAAATAATGTTTTGATGTTTTAAAGATAAAACGTTGAATATTGGTATTTGAAATGATTTAAAGGGTTAGTTCACCCAAAAATGAAAATTATGTCATTAATGACTCACCCTCATGTCGTTCCAAGCCCGTAAGACCTCCGTTCATCTTCGGGACACAGTTTAAGATATTTTAGATTTAGTCCAAGAGCTTTCTGTCCCTCCATTGAAAATGTATGTACGTATACTGTCCAGTGTCCATGTCCAGAAAAGGTAATACAGACATCATCAAAGTAGTCCATGTGACTACAGTGGCTCAATCTTAAGTTTATAAAGCGACAAGAATACTTTTTGTGCGCAAAAAACAACAAAAATAACGACTTTATTCCACTATTCATTTCCTTCTCTCTGTTGGTTCACGTAGTGTTTCAGCGCAGCGCTTCTGTGTTGTACGTCACACGCATCACACACATGACCAGCGTCGGCCAATAGTGAGCCTACGTGTGACGTACAACACAGAAGCGCTGTGATGAGGAAATGAATAGTGGAATAAAGTCGTTATTTTTGTTGTTTTTTGCTCACAAAAAGTATTATATGATAAACTTAAGATTGAGCCACTGTAGTCACTTGGACTACTTTGATGATGTCTGTATTACCTTTTCTGGACATGGACAGTATACCGTACATACATTTTCAATGAGGGACAGAAAGCTCTCGGACTAAATCTAAAATATCTTAAACTGTGTTCCGAAGATGAACGGAGGTCTTACGGGCTTGGAACGACATGAGGGTGAGTCATTAATGACATAATTTTCATTTTTGGGTGAACTAACCCTTTAAAAGATGAAAAGATACTTTAAATGTGAAATTAAAACCGCCAGTAGGTGGCAGCAAGTCACTGTTAATGAGTGAGTCATTGAGATTCAACCAATTCATTCAAACGGCTGATTAATTCAGGAATGTCTTAATCCATCTTAGTCACTGATTTGCTCAAAAAGCTGATTCCTTCAGTAAGGAAACACCGCCATGTGTTGCTCAGACGCGATTACAGTGCTGTGGCTTTGCTTTGAACTATTTTGTTTGGCGAAATAGAGCAAAAACAGGCAATATGGTGTCTAAAATGTAAGTCACTTAATATTAACTTCTTGTTTATTAAACTTGTGTACACTCAATATCACATTTGTTACCATACTGATTTCTGGAGAAAAACTGCACTCTCTGTGTGATATTTATTAACTAAATTAAATAATAAAAAATTGACTAAATCACGCAGTGAAAGCGTGCACTCGTAATGTGCAACACTAGTCTAATCTACTAGACTACAACACGTAGTGTATGCATGCTCTCTCTCGATGTGTGTGAGGGGTAAACTCGATAATGTCAGATCGCACATCGTTAAAACAACAATTACCACATTATCGCAGACAATATATATCGCACACCCCTACGTGACGTGTAGCCAGGTATGGTGTCCCAAACTTGGAATTTTTGCTTTGCATTTCACCCATCCAAGTGCACACACAGAGCAGTGAGTATTGAACACACACACACACACCGAGAACACACACATAGTGAACACCCATTTTTGCTGCGGCGCCCAGGGAGCGATTGGGGGTTCGATGTCTTGCTCAAGGGCACCTCAGTTGTGGGTAAAGAGAGTGGAGGAGTTCATTCACTCCCTCATCTACACTTCCTGCAGGAACCAATCAACGTTCCTCTAATGTTGAGTTGTTCATAAAAATGAAGTTGATAGAATGATTCAGGAACATCATACTAATCTTAAAAAAAACGTTCCACTAACATTAAGAAAACTGGACATGTTACCGTTTCCAGAACCAAAACAATGTTTGGAAAACGTTCTTAGAACAATAATTCGTTAGCTGGGATAATGCTTCATGTTGACAGTCTCATCACACCGGACAAACACAGCTGATATAAAGAGCTGTTGTGCTCTGGATCATGTGCTCATCTCATTCCTTTCTGTTTCTCCCTGAACTTTCCTGTCATTTATGCACTACTATATAATAAATGCAAAAAGACTAGTTTTACCTGTGACATCAAGACGAGCTCCAGGAATCACTGTCCATCTTTTCTGCCATGCTGTAAATCTGCAGTAGTAGATGTGTTTATCAGCTTCTGTTACAGCCGTCAAAGTGATGCTGGAAGTGTTTCTATTTTCACTCAAACACTGAACTCTTCCTTTCTTCTGTGGATCTGAACACAGATCAGGTGATTCTCCATCAGTTACAACAGGTTTAGTCCAGAAACCTTCTACGAGTTTATTACTCTGAGGATATGTTAAAGTACAGGATATTGTCACTGTTGATCCCTTTAATGCACAAACATATGAAGGGCTGTAATTCACTCCCCAATCCTGCAGACCATCAACCCCTGAAACACAGAAATGAGGAAAATAATTAAAGAGACTTTCAGCAACAAATGCAGAAATCTTTCATCACACCAGGGATTTTTGTACCTTTATATATTCACCCAAATGAAATGTAGAAATTCCAAGTGTGTGAAATATTTCACTAATATTAATGAATCAGTTTGTACTCACATCCTACTTTGAGATAAACAGGAGGAGAGATCAGATGTTCATGTCCTTTAACGGCACACCTGTAGTATCCAGTATCAGAACGACTGACTGACCGCAGATGAAGCGGATTCACTGTTGGATCAGTTATTCTCTGTGTGTTTCTGTACCAGATGAATGTTGTGTGTTCAGGCAGAGAGCAGCTGCTTTTACATGTCAGAGTGACTGAATCTCCCTCTTTCACACTCTGCTGTGTCTCCACCTGCAGGTCTGACACAACAACAACAACAACAACAACAACAACATCAACATCAACAACATCATCAACAACAACAACAACATCAACATCAACAACAACAACAACAACAACAACAACATCAACATCAACAACATCATCAACAACAACATCAACAACATCATCAACAACAACAACAACATCATCAACAACAACAACAACATCAACAACAACAACAACATCATCAACAACATCAACAACAACAACATCAACAACATCAACAACATCATCAACAACAACATCAACAACATCAACAACATCATCAACAACAACAACAACATCATCAACAACAACAACAACAACAACATCAACAACAAGATTCACTGTCAGCTTAAAGTTAAGAGTTCATCCAAAAATAAAAATTCAGTCCTTTATCATTATTCGTGATTTTGTTATAAAGCCATATGACCTTCTTTCTTTTTCAGGTCACAAAAGGAGACAATTAAAGAAGAAAAAACAGTTAAATTCATATATAATAATTCTTACATGTACAGTGCTTTGGTACATATTGTTTAAAGCAGCTTTACAGCAAATTAATGTTTCAATGATACAATGTCACTGTTCTTAATGAACAGTGAATCTCGCATTAAATCAACACATTTATTTTAATCTTTTTCAGTTCTAGTGAGTTTCAGCAACTGTCACGCTCGGTGACTGTAATGATCGCACAACGATGCAGAATAAATAGAAAAAGTCTTTATACGGACCACAGAAACTCAGGAGAAATATAACAACCACATTTAACATTGACGACACCAAACACACAACTGAGGAAACTAAGGGTTCGTTTACACGACAACGACATGCTTAAAACTGAGACGTTTTTCCTTTTAGTTTTCCACGTACAGACGACATCGTCAAAAAGATCCCCATTCACACGGATCCGTGAAAACGACTAGAAACCCTGTTTTCTGCTGCTATAGATAATATACAATATCACTCAGTATTACTATTAAATACTATGGCATGGCCGTAAATTAGTCCTACCTACGACATTCCCTTCTCTTATAATAACCTTTTTTATCATAATAAAATCTAGATATCGTTCCCAACAAAAGCATTGTTTAGCGTAAAATGTTGAAAATTAGTGGAAAGGCAGTCGATTCATTAAATGATAAGGTGTTTCCTCACAAAAGCTGTTTATTCAGTGTTTTGAAGCCTCTTATTGACATCCATTTTAAAAAAACGGCCTCTGTGCTGCGTTCCAGTCCACTTTTAGACACACACTTGCGAACTTCCCTAAGCACTTCCCCTCGAGGGAATCCCCGCCGCCATTTTGAAGTGCCTTCCACTTCGTGAAGTGGAATAGGGAAGTTTATATGGACAGATCGTTCCCTCGAGTCTACTTCATAAGTACACTTCAGGCACCTATATGTCCCACAATGCAGTACGATTGTGATGTCACAACCAATCTCGTCTAATCACCACCAAAACAGACAACTCTATGATATATTAATTATATACATTTTTTAGTTTAAAACAACCCACACACACATATATACATTTGGATGCTACATTAAACAAATTCTTAAAGGGAAAAAATGTAAATAATAAATCAACTCTTTAGCTGATTCCAAGTGATCAAGGGCTTAAGACGTTCCAGTTCAGCCCATTGCAGTTTCCGCCAGTAGTGGGCACTCGTGCACCGTAAGCAATGACGTACATCCGAGTGAACGAGACGGAGGGAAGTTAGCGAGTGAAGGGCATGACAATTTTGGACTGGAACGTAGCCCTTGTCTCATTTCCCTGCATACTAACCATAGACTGTAAAACATATGGATGTAGTGTCCGTGTCGTCACCCGTAGGTTTCTGAAGAGCGATTTCTGAATAGAGGGTTTTCACTACAGGTCATCAATCCGGAAGTCGGCCATTTTGGAGGCACTGAACCGAACGGACTCGCAAATTTGGCTGATTATTGCTGCTGAAAATGGTCGAGTTTTGGACTGTACTAATCGGTCGCACCGGGAAAAAACATTTCGAGTTCTTTAGACTGTCAGAAGTTAAAGAGAAGAGTGCAAACAACTGATGAAAGAAGGCATTTGTGGTTGAGAGAAGCACAGCATCAGCCACATGTGTAAATGAAGCGCTGACTATGGCTAAAATGCTGACGTAGTTAAAGGAACACTCCACCATTTTTATATATTAAACTATGTTATTCCCTTAAAGGAGACATATCATGCTTTTAAATCGTTCCTTTTTACATATAAATCATACATTTGTAGTCTATATAAAGCGGAACTGCAATGCTTGGGTCTGAATTCCTCATTATTATAGCTCCACAGGCCCCTTTTCTACCCCTTTTCTGATGTGCGTCTGAGAGCAACTCGTTTTGGTGCGTTCTCTTTAAATACAATTGAGACACTTCATACCCCGCCCCCTCTCCAGGATGCAGAGGTGACACTCCACCCCGTTCGGCCATTTTTGTAGTTTGATAGCAGAGATACGATTATCTAGCGGCACAGAAACTTTTTATTCACACGTTATTAACAAAATGTCAACAACGGAAGACTTGTCCAGCCAGCCTTACATGTTCGAGCCAGAGTCGGAGCCGGAGCGAGATGAAAATGAAGACGACGAACCTGCAGAACAACGTCTTCATATGGATGTATCGCAATGGTGTGTTACTGTATTTACACATGAAACTTTGGTCTTCCGACCTTTTACCACCGTGTCGATTTATTTTGATTAATATGTGCGAGGGAGAGAGAGCAAGACAGCGTCTAGTTTGGAGCATAGACTGTAAAAAATAGGTTTGGAGACGGTGTCTTGTTTACATTTTCGCCTGGCTCCGAAGAGAGAGAGTGCGCGCGCGTGCAACCGGGTCTCTCTCTCTGCTCGTTCTTTCAGTTAAACATGCGCCCTGTCACAAGCGTGGCAGTTCATCTACATTAGACGGTGTAATGAAGCGTGTGGGTTACTACATCCAACAACCGAACATTTTAACTTACCCTCTCGTAACTTCTGCATCCTTTAGCTTGGACTACAAAATTGCAGCGAGAAATAAAAATGGCGGATTGCTCGAAGTGTTGGGCCGGAAGTCAATGCCCTTATTTGGCAGTTCCGCTGCAAATACTGTGACGTAATAGTTCACAAAACTTCATAGATAACAGAAAAATCGGAACAGGTTGAAAAATAAGGCCAAAACAGAATATAAAGATATCAACGAAGTACCTGAAGAGAATAATTTCAACTTTTCTGTACTTCTAAACACTCCAAATATACAACACAATGCATTTAAGGGCTAAAAAAACATGATATGTCCCCTTTAACTAAGACGAGTTGATACATACCTCACTCGTCTCAGTGCGTGCACTCAATTGCTCTGGCACGCGGCGACACTTTGATAGCACTTAGCTTAGCCCAGTTCATTCATTAGGAACCAAATCTCTGTTTGACATGAGGACATTTTTTCATAGTCGATTTTGATCAAACTTTGTATCTTTGTATCCGATTGGAATATGATCTAAAATTATGTCCACACTGTGTATCGCAACTGTTCAGATCTGATTTGTGTGTCCATGCAGCTCTTTGGCAATTACGTTGCATTGTTGGAGGGGTTTGCATTTGTAATAGAGATGTTGTCTTATTTAAATTTTACAACATGGAAATGTGTATCCGCCGCGCTGGACTACTGAGCCTCTTGAGCCGGCTGCAGAACTGTAGGAGGCTGGTATGCACAGCTTTTTTTCGCGCTCTTATCTGCACCGGTTTCAAAAATAAAAATGTTCTGCTCGTCCGGCACTTTGCAACAACACAGCCTTGTTTCGGCAGCGACTTTCAGCATGTTCCCTATAACAACGTCTGACGTTTACATTTTACGTGGCGTGAGAAAGTCACATAAACCACGCAAAATCCGATCAGAGCGTTCAGACTGAAGCGGATTTCCTGGTATGTGATTTGAATAGGATTTCACATGTGGATGTAGCTTGAAACGGATTTCATGTGCTTTTTTGGACTGACAATCTGAACGTAGCCAATGTCGGGATAAGAAATAGAAGGAAGAATTGCAGTAAGGGGTAACGTTAGAGAAGCTAGCTCATTCGGATCTTTACCACATATTAACTTTAGCATGGCAAAATTTTGCGCTCTTTCCTGCTTACTAAGTTCTTCTCTATATGATTTCGCAGCTTCCATGTGTTTTTTCTGTGGTTTATTAGTGTAACAGTGTGTTCAGTAGTACATAAATTGTGCAATCTATGCTGTTGTTTACATCCGAGTGCCTCCATAATGGCCGCGCATCCGGGTTACCACCCAGAACATGACGTCAGTGAAAACCCTCAATGGTTAAAAGCACTATATAAATGAAGGTGACTTGACATGATATTTCATGACTCTTGCCACTAGAAGGCCTTATAGCACTATTTGGAGCAAATGAGCTGTTCCTCTGGGTCACAAAATCCGTTTACTTCAGGATGCATTCAGATACACATGTAGACATTATAAAAAAAAAAAAAAATGTTTGAATTTTGAGCATTTTTAGGTTTTCTATGTGTACTGAAGCATCGGGGGCAATTTGACGTGAGAGAAGGTTACTTTTTTAAAGGTGACCTATTATGCCCATTTTCACATGATGTATTATAAATTTCTTGTGTCCTCAGAATGTGTCTGTTAAGTTTAAGCTCAAAATACCACCCATATTTTTTATTATAGCTTGTCAAATTTGCCCCTATTTGGGTGTGAGCGAAAAATGTTTTTGTGTGTCCCTTTAAATGCAAATGAGCTTCTGCTCCGCCTCCATTCAGAAGAGCGTTCAAATCCAGCGTTGTACTGACCCTCGTTGATGAAGCAGTCATGTGTAAAATGATTTGCGCAAATATATAACATTTTACCGATGTTCTTCGGCACATTTCCGTCAAAACTGATAATCCACGGTGTCCAGTGACTCGGAGAGTCTATGGACACTCGTATGTTTAGTGGTACATCCAGCAGTAACAGAACATTTATAATGTTCTCCAGGCGCAGACATTGTAATACTAGCTGATACAGAAAGTAAACAGTAATGTCGGACTGCTGCTGCTTCTCACTCAGGGCGGGATCTAGTGCAGATCATCACCAGTCGTTGGACGGGTTTCCCTACGTAGGAGTTTAAAATTTACTGCTTATAAAAGTGAATTTTGCATATAGGTCCTCTTTAAATTTCAACCACAAAACTCCTTGAATCCATTAAAAAAACAATTTGTGTATTCGTGGTTCAAGTGCGACAAAAGTCATGGGGTCTTGGACCCCTCAGATGAACACTCGATTTAAAAAAAAAAATCAAACAAAATTTCTGGATCAAAATGACCCGAGGGAAGGATGAAGCTTGAAGAAGGTGCTGTCATTATATTAACATTTGATAAAATATCTCCTTTTGTGTTTCAACAAATAAAGAAGGTCATCTGGCAGATTCAGTAACATAAGAAAGTGTGTGATGATGTGTGTGTTTGTATGTTTCTGTGGTCTATTTCTGAGAGTTCAGTAGTTTTACCTGTGACGTCAAGCTGAACTCCAGGAATCCCCGTCCATTTTCCAACCGCTGTATCTGTAGTAAATCTGCAGTAGTAGATGTGTTTATCAGCTTCTGTTACAGCCGTCAAAGTGATGCTGGAAGTGTCTTTATAATATTCCCAGTAACACTGAATCCCTCTTCTCTTCTGTGGACTTGAACAAAAGTTAGGCGGTTCTCCATCATTTACAACAGTTTTGGTCCAGAAAGCTGTTCTGATCTCATAACCATAAGGATATGTTAAAGTACAGGATATTTTCACTGATGATCCCTTTAATGCACAAACATATGAAGGGCTGTAATTCACTCCCCAATCCTGTACACCATCAACCCCTGAAACACAGAAATGAGGAATGAAGAGACTTTCAGGTGTTTTGAAGGAATGTACAAAAAATATATTTTCACTTTTGATCATTTTTATGTTAGCTGACAGTAAAACACTCATGTCCGTTTATAAGTGTGACGAGCTCAATCATCTTTTGTTAAAATACCAGTATAGAGATTGAAAGTGAAGACTCACCCACAGTCATGATCACTACGATCAGAGGAAGAGACTTTATGAGAGACGACACCATAGTGACTTCTGCAATCATAAAACTGACAATTATGACATTATGAGCATCATCTATATACAACATCACAAACTCTATTGATAAAGCACATGATGATTAATAATTCACGGCTCATTGAAGGCTTGATGTGAACTGATGATGTTCCTCATGTCAGGCCTCGTGTGTCTAAAGAGCTTCACACAATATTTACACATGAATCTACAACAGATATTGAGCTTCTGGAGTTTAAATCACTTCATCAAATTAACATTCACCTTAAACAGTTTTACAAACATCAATCGTAGCTCTACTGAACTATTTTAAATTACAGTAAAATGGTCTTACCGTTCTGAAGTGTCAATGTTTCAGTGTCGAGGGCCAAATGAGGAAAACATCCGCAGTTTAAGGCGTCAAACGCTGCAGTTTTCACATTAAATATTGTGTAACTAAATGTTGGTCTTCCTCTTTGTGGTTATGAGTGACCGTCATCTCAACTACACAAGAACAACTGGAGAAGAAAGTTAACGTCTCAGGTGTCAAACACACACAAGCTTTACATGTATCTCTGTAGAGCTCAGTATTGTCAGATCTTTGTGAGAGAATATGTGAAAGATGTTTGCTTTGAGGAAGAACAGTGTAAAGATGCTCATCATGTCTGCAGGAGCGTCTGAGCAGCATCTTTACAGCTCTTAGTTTCACTTCCTCTTTCTGACACAAACTCTGTGTTTAACACATGAAGTGCTGGACAACACACACACACACACACACACACATACCCACATAGCAACATTATGTCTGCCCAGATCCGGCCCACATCTGGCAAACGTGGAAAGATGATCTGGCCCACATGCAGCGTGGAATGACGGCCCTTGGGCGGCTCACTCCTGTTTGCCAGATCTGGGCCACAAGCAGGCCATAGCAATGCCACATGTCAGCCAAGAGCAAAGAACTAAACCAGAACTGGACCTTATCTGAGCCACAAAGTCTGTGTATATTAAATATGGAGTCATCTCAGCCTTAATAAGCCTGTTAACAAGCAGAATCACTGAAGGAAAGAAGAGAACAGAAAAAAGAGACGAGCAGAAACACAAGAACTACAACTAAAGAGAAAAGAAGACATTAAATCTGTGAAGATCTCAGCAGAGGAGGATTAAACAACTCCACAAACAGCATTACCAGCTTCACTTATTACTAACCAGACTGACTTTATTTCTGTCAGACGTCTACAGAAGTTTTATTGAGAATTAACAGAGGTTTAACTCTAATGTGTTTCATTTGAAGTCACCATAAGAGTGATTAGTGTTTCCATTAGTTGGGCTCTTAACTCTTATTATATCTATTGTCTTCTTTGGCCGCTGTGACAGAGTGTTTGTCAAACACATTTGCAGCTGCAAAGAAAGCTAAAGTGAAATGAGATCAGGTGATGATGGTTACCTGCTGATGGTTTTATAATCATCGTGAAATAGACTAATTCACTACACAGCAAAATCCCCAGTGTTAAATTAACACTCCTCAGTGTTTATATGTGTCCACTCTACAGGGTGTGAAAAATTAACACTGAAGCAGTGTTGAAGTTAATGCAATAATTAAGTGATTAACAGATTTAATGTCTTCTTTTCTCTTCAGTTGATTTCATCTGAGGCTGTGGCTGAAATTACTCCATATTTAATATACACAGATTATTTTGGCTACGATAAGGTCCAGTTCTGGTTTATTTCTTTACTCTTGGCTGACATGTGGCATTGCTATGCAGAGGTGTAAAGTCCAGGTTCAGAAAGTAAAAGTCCTCCTCAGTATTTTGTTCCAATCACCTGGATTTGCTAATTCAGCAGGAGAGAGAACTAATTAGTGAAATCAGATGACTTTTATGTTTGACAGTTTATGCGTGGAATAAACATATGGCAGGACTTTTACTCTTTGGCCCCTGGATTACCCACCTCTGCCTATTTCCAATAGACTATATGCACCAAGCCTGCCTGGGGGTCACAAAAAAATTGATCACAGAGTGGATGAGAGGAAACCGGAATGTGCGAATGCCAGCTGGACAAATCAATGAAGTGACCCAACGGCTGCTGGCACTCAGAAAAGACACTCCGAGCTGTTTTGCTAGAAAACCAAGGGGTCTGGACGACATAGATAGGTGGAAGGCAACAGAACTGTGGCAGTTTGCCGTGTACACTGGCAAGATTGTACTAAAAGGAATTCTGGCCGACCAGCTGTGATGCAGGTGATGGCGATTCACTACTAATCAAGGAACCGGCTTTACTGACGAGATGCGCATAACAATATCGCGATTTAAATCGCCCAGCCCTACTGTAAATATAAAAAAACGTGTTTCAAGATTTAATCCACAATGGACTTTAAAGTAATATATTTCTCTCTCTTCTCCACAGGCAATCAGGAAAAGCCAAGATCTCCCAACTTATTTTGTAAGAAGCTTTAAATGTTAATAAAAACAATTTAATGTCCATGTATACCTATTGTACATTTATACTCTATTAAAAATGTATTTATTTACAGCAGAGGCATCACTGTCGTGCTCACTGCAAACTGTGTCACCACCCCATCAAGGTGTGTAACAATTTCATTGATATTCATAAACGTGTATGTAATGTCAATTTTGAAACATAGGTATTTTTTTTTTTTGCCACAGCAGATCAATGTCAGATCTCCTCTTAAGAGAACCACAGGCCTCATCCGAAGAAGCAACAGAGTAAGCTTACAGCTCTGTCACAAACATGCATACACATTTCAGGAACTGATTCCATAATATTTTTTTGTTTGCTTGTTTGTTTTTAGACTACCGCACAAAAGTCTTGCAGAAGTTACAAGAGCTCTGCGAGAACCAGCAAGACATCCTCACACTGCAGAGAAGACTGTTGGCTGCTATGACTGTGCCAGGGGTAGAGACAGAGGAGGAAACTCTAGAAAATGGGCTATAGAAGAGCTTAAACAGTTTGACACCTCATTAGAAAATAAAGAGACTAATAAAATTGGTTTCTGGGAACCAAAAATTGTTTGCTGGGATGATGCAAATGTCATTTCAAGGAAGAAATTTTATCATTTATGGTCATGTGACCCAGCGAATAGGGTGCTCTTGATTTATTTTAAAGCCAGATGGCTGGAGAGTTCGAGATAACAAACAGAGCAATTCAAGTTGTTTTGTCCGTGATATATTTCACATATGTTGTCACTTGTTTTGTTTAAAGTTTCATCGGTAAGAAATGTGTTAGGTAATGTGCAGGGTCCAAAGATGACACGACACGTTTTAAAGTTGAGAGTAGGGCTGTGCGATATATATCGTGAGATTGTTATGCGCATCTCGTCAGTAAAGCCGGTTCCTTGATTAGTAGTAAATCGCCATCACCTGCTTTCAGATGAAGCGGCATTTAGGGCTGAGGAGATAATTAAGTGATTAATTTAGTGATGATTGAGCATTATTGAAGACACCTGATGTTAACAAGCAGACTCACTGAAGAAGAAAATCACAAATTGTAAGTTACCATTAAGGTGATGGGTGTTTGCTTTAGTTGGGATCTAGACCATTATATGTTTACTTTAATATTTACTGTTGTTTGTCTGCTGTTATTGATTTATAACAGTTAAATGAACAAAGTAAAATGTTATCTATCTTATAGTGTTGGTTATGTTTTGACATAATCATGCTGTGATTTGAAAAAGGAAACTTATTGAGATAGTTTGGTTTAACTTGTTAGCAGCCGTTTAGTGATTCTTCAGCCTATGATTATCAGTATTTTACTTATAATTCTAAATATTTAATAAACATTGTTCTGATCAAAAGACATTCAGATAAATTCATTTAAAACACAGACATCAATAATCAGCCTGTGAATCTCAACAATGGTGACAATAATAAAGCATGTTGCAGTGGCTGCCACCAATCACAACTCATTAATGGCTCCCATCATGCATTGCGGTATGAATAAATTATGATCTGAATTGTCTATGTAATTTACTTTTCCTAATTGAATATTCTGCTCCTCACCATTGTTGAGATGCATAGACTGAATCTTGACATCTGTGTGTGCCTAAAAGATTGATTTTTTTTAACAACTTTTAAGAAATCCTTTATATTATATCAAAAATTCTGGGCATTTATGCAGATTCACTAACCAGTTCACTGAGTTCAGTGATCAAGTTCAAATGACGATTGTCATAATATAACCTACACCATCAGATCACTTTTTTTTTCTTTGTTTATCTGTCAGTTATAACTCAGATACAGCAGCCAAATAAAATCTAAAGTACACATATAATGGTCTAGAGCCCAACTAAAACAAACACCCATCACCTTAATGGTAACTTACAATTTGTGATTTTCTCCTTCAGTGATTCTGCTTGTTAACATCAGGTGTCTTCAATAATGTTCAATCATCACTAAATTAATCACTTAATTATCTCATTAACTTAAACACTCTTGAGTGTGGACTCATACACTCCCAGGAGTGTTAATTTAACACTGGAGTTTTTGCTGTGAAAGAGCCGTAGTTAACTGACAAGCTGAGCCATATCGCATTAAGTATCGCTGGTGATACGTCCGCGATATTAATGCGATATGGCTCAGCTTGTCAGTTAACTACGGCTCTTTGTAGTAAATGCCGCTCCATCTGAAAGCAGGTGATGGTGATTTACTACTAATCAAGGAACCGGCTTTACTGACGAGATGCGCATAACAATCTCACGATATATATCGCACAGCCCTAGTTGAGAGCAGAGAAATACACTCACCGTTTGGAAATTGCTCTTGCTCTGAAAGTCATGAGGACTCAAATTTTCCCGCGCTGTGGGCGGAGCAACGGCGTCACGTCAGGCGTTAATCTGATTGGTGTTTAGACTCCTGCAGTCTCATTAATCCTGTTTGACTGGTTATTTTTTGCAACGCTTTGCACAATTATACATTTTTTAAATGATTAACTATTAAAATTAATTATTAACTATTCTGGTTCGCTGTGTTTGAGTTTTCCATTTTGTCCAATCTCAGATTTCTAATTCTTCACTTCTGGCCTTTCATTACTTACTGTATAATTCATAAAGGATCCTAATATCAGCATCTCAAATAAACATTTCTCTCGTTGCTGATGTGTATTTTATCATTATAACTGATATTATAACTGACATTTCATGTGCCATCTAGAGGATATTACGTAATAGGCAACATTTATTATTACGTAATATCCTCTAGATGGCAGTCTGGACACACACATGAAATATCAGTTATAATATCAGTTATAATGATAAAATGCACATCAGCAACTAGAGAAATGTTTATTTGAGATGCTGATATTAGGATCCTTCATTAAAGATACAGTAGAACAAAATCCAGTCAACAGAGCAATCCAACATGACAGAGAAACTAGAGACTTTAATACAATCAGGTACAGATTTTACTGAGTTTAACAAGATAATATGTGCATTTAGCTGTGCAATAAACATACATAAATACATTTATACTCCAGTGAAGCAGATAATCAAGTATCGACTACATTATTGCAGTGTTACTTTAAATTGCACAAGTTTTCTCCTCTAGTGCATTTGCTTTGCTGCACAAATATAAAATGTGAAATAAAGGCTAAAATATAGATTTGCAAGACTAATACAAAAAAACTATTCTGCCAACTCTTATAAGCTCAATGACAATATACACAGTTTAAGAAATCAGAATGTTATTGATAATGAAATTATGTTTATGAGCTCATAATGATGGATTATCAGTTTGTGAGGAGCATCAGATGTATATTAGCAGTAATACAGTTTAATGTGGATCTGCTGAAGTCACTGCTAGAGTCTCATATTCAGAAGATCTGGACTGAAGCTCAAGAGCCGTGTAGGAGTCATCAGGAGCTCTGGACTGAACAGACTGTGAGAGACAGATCAACAACAGCCTGTTTATGTGTGGATCTGCTGAATCTGAGTGTACAAGTGTGTAAAAGACATTTACTGACTGTGATTGTGCTGTAAACGTCAGATGTTCTGGACGCTGGATCCAGAGCTGTGTATGTATCATCACTCGCGTCAGCCGCCTATAGAGGAAGATTTATACACTTATATTGCTTCACTGTTGTATTCATAGTTCAATGCAACAATAATCACACTGTATTGCAGTTGTAGATGGAGGTGTGTGTGTGTCGACTCGCCTGCTTTTGATTCCCGTCTTCAGTTCCTCCTCTCCTCTTCTTCCTCCTGAAAACAGAGAGAAAACTATTAAGAAATACATTTTAAAAAGAAAAGGCTTGAAATCCAGTCCATTTACTTTGTATGTGAGACTGATTTTGGTCGATTTTTTTAGTGAATAGACTTAGATTTAGTGTGCAGATAAACTTCACTCACTTTATGAACACGATGATGATGATGATGATGATGATGATGATGATGATGAAGATCAATCCTCCACATCCCGCAACGATCCCAGAAACTGTGAGCAGAGCATCTCTCTGAACCCCTGAAACAAGATGATCATGAAGATCATTTCACACGTGAGACAGATGAAACTGAAAGAGTGTCTGATTATAGAAAATACCTTTAACAGTGAGTGAAACAGACGCTGATCTCTGAGATCCATGTTTATTCTGAGCCTCACAGTAGAAGCGTCCACTGAAACTGGAGTTAAAGCTGGAGATGCTGAAACTCTGTCCAGATCCAACAGCTGAGGTTTCATTCTCCTTAATCCAGCTGAAGTTCAGAGCAGGAGGGTTTGAGTCACTGCTGCAGTTCAGAGTCACTGAATCTCCCTCCACTATTACACCAGACCGACTGACCGACACTGAGACGCTCTGTGGAGAATCTACATGAAATATATTTAACATATATATATAAATCAAAATAGGAATGAAAAATTTGCAAATCTACATCTGAACTGGTGCAAAGTCAATGAAACAATATAATATTTACAGATATACTGTATCAACTCAAGATTCATAAAAAAAGATCACTAGATTCACGATTTACATTCATTTTGCGTATTAATAAATTAATATGAATAATCATGATTAATACACAAAAATGTCATGCAGTCTGTCTGTATATGATCGGGCCTGAAATGATCAAACAAATCTGAATAATCTGAACTATTTCACTAATATTAATTCATATGTTATTAATATGTACTCACATTCAACATTAAGATAAACAGGAGGAGAGATCAGATGTTGTTGTCCTGTAACGGCACACCTGTAGTCTCCGGTATCAGAACGACTGACTGACTGCAGATGAAGCTGATTCACTGTTCGCTCAGTTATTCTCTGTGTGTTTCTGTACCAGATGAATGTTGTTTGTTCAGGCAGAGAGCAGCTGCTTTTACATGTCAGAGTGACTGAATCTCCCTCTTTCACTCTCTGCTGTGTCTCCACCTGCAGGTCTGACACAACAACTCTCCACATCTTAATGAAATCATGTTACGCCTATGTAAACCAGAGGCCTACCTTCAGATAGAATATTAGAATATATATATATAGAAGATATTCATTCAAGTTTCCAGTAGCAACAATTAAAACAAATAATAAAAACAAACAAAACAAGACAAGCTGCCCAATATACATAAATACATAAATAAAGCCCTGCTCACAGGTATGAATTAAAAAGCTGTATCGCCTGAGGGACAAACGCCTTCCCTCAGTGTGTCTGTGGAACAGGACAGAGACAGCATCCTGAAGCTGAAGGTGCTCTTCTGCCTGACGATGGTATTGTGCAGTGGGTGATGGACATTGTCCAAGATGGACAAAAACTTGCTACGGGTCCTCCTCTCTGCCACAGATGTTAATGAGTCAAGTTCCACAGCCACCACAGAACCAGCCTTCTTCACCAGCTTATCCAGTCCCTTTTCTTACTGCCGCTCCCCCAACATACCACAGCATAGAAGAGGACGCTAGCGATGACATCTCCAGTAGCTTCTGACTGATACTGAAGGACCCTAGCCTTCTCAGGAAATAGAGTCGACTCTGTCCCTTCCAGTATAGGGCATCTGTGTTCTTGTCCAGCCCAGTCTGTCGTCCAGCTGCAGAACTATCTTTGTAGGTCTGGACCACCTTCACACAGACGCCTTCGATGAACACAGGGGCCTTGGTCCCCTGGAAGTTGACCACCATGTCCTTAGTTTTTGTAGTTTTGAGCTGTAGATAGTTAAAGCTACACCACCTCACAAAGTCCCCAATCAAGGTCTGATACTCTCCCTCATCTCCATTCTTGATACACCTCATGATGGCAGTGTCATCAGAATACTTCTGGAGACTTCCGGTTTGGTGAGATGGCGTAGACACACGTTAAGTCTCGCTCCCACTTTTTTTGTTGTTGCCTATAATAGTTTTAAAACCCCACTATTTACTTCTACTTCGCTACGCTAAGTGGGCAATATCTTTGTTGCATACATATTGGCATCAAATTATGGCAGCTAAATCTACAAAACAAAGGCAAGGCAAGGCAAGGCAAGGCAAGTTTATTTATATAGCACATTTCATACACAATGGTAATTCAAAGTGCTTTACATACTATTAAAAATAATCAGAAGAAATAAGAATATACAAAACAGTTTAAAATAAAGAAACAAGAAAGAACTAAAAATAATTAAAACAGTTTAGAATAAAGAACAGTTTAAAATAAAGAAACGAGAAAGAACTAAAAATAATTAAAACAGTTTAGAATAAAGACTAAAATAAGACACAGTATAAACAGTCGGACAAACAGTGACACAGTGCTCATTCATTAAATGCAAAGTTAAACAGAAGTGTTTTGAGTCTGGATTTGAATGTGACTAATGTAGGAGCACATCTGATCTCCTCTGGAAGCTGGTTCCAGCTGCGGCTGGCATAATAGCTAAAAGCAGACTCACCATGCTTAGAGTGAACTCTTGGAACTTCTAGCTGATGTGATCCTAATGATCTGAGTAATCTGTTGGGTTTGTATTCCGTGAGCATATCTGCAATGTATTGAGGTCCTAGGCCATTAAATGATTTATATACTAGTAATAATACTTTAAAATCAATCCTATAAGTAACTGGCAGCCAGTGTAATGACCTGAGTACTGGTGTGATATGATCATATTTTCTGGTTCTGCTCAGAATCCTGGCGGCAGCGTTCTGTATGAGCTGCAAATGTTTTATGGTCTTTTTGGGAAGGCCAGTGAGGAGTCCATTACAATAATCCACCCTGCTGGTGATGAAAGCATGCACTAGTTTTTCTAAGTCTTGACTGGAAACAAAGCATCTAATTCTTGCAATATTTTTCAGATGATAGTATGCTGATTTAGTTATTGCTTTGACATGACTATTGAAACTAAGGTCTGACTCTAAAGACACACCAAGATTCTTGACCTGATTTTTAGTTGTTTGACCTTTAGAGTGAAGGTATGCGTTCACCTTGAGAACTTCATCTTTGTTTCCAAACACAATGACTTCAGTTTTGTCTTTGTTTAACTGTAGAAAGTTTTGGCACATCCAGCTGTTGACTTCATCAATGCATTGAAGCAGAGAGTCAATGGGGCTGTAATCATTAGGCGATAGGGCTAAGTAGATCTGTGTGTCGTCTGCATAGCTGTGGTAAGAGATTTGGTTCTTTCTCATTATTTTGCTCATTGGGAGCATATACAGGTTGAACAGGAGTGGCGCAAGAATTGAGCCTTGAGGGACTCCGCATGTCATGGGCGTCCACTCAGACTTATGGTCACCTATACTCACATAATAACCTCTCCCATCTAAGTATGACCTGAACCATTTTAGAACTGTCCCAGAAAGCCCCACCCAGTTTTCCAGCCTGTCTAGAAGTATTTTGTGATCGACAGTGTCAAATGCAGCACTGAGGTCGAGTAGAACCAGCACTGATAATTTGCCTGAATCCGTATTTAAGCGAATATCGTTTATTATCTTAATGAGCGCCGTCTCTGTGCTGTGATGCGATCGGAAGCCAGATTGAAAATTATCAAAGTATCCATTTGAGTTTAAGAATTTGTTCAGCTGGTTGAAGACAACTTTTTCAATGATTTTGCCTGTGAAAGGAAGATTTGAGATCGGTCTATAGTTGCTTAATATAGTCTTATCCAGATTGCTCTTTTTCAGGAGGGGTTTGACAACAGCAGTTTTAAGGGAGTTTGGAAAACTTCCATAGAAAAGTGAGGCATTTACCACTTCTAGGAGATCTGCTTCTAAACAGTCTAACACACTTTTAAAAAAAGATGTGGGAAGTGTGTCAAGAGCGCAGGTTGATGTTTTAAGGTGCTGAACGGTTTCTTTCAGAATTGTGCCATCAATTTCTTCAAAATCAGACATAGTAACTACTTTCTCAGGTTGTAGTCTGATCTGACTGACCCCAGCGCAACTCAAGGATGTGCTGATCACCTTTCTAATATTATTGATTTTCTCAGAGAAAAAGGTAGCAAACTCACTACACTTGCTATCGGAGAGCATTTCACTGGGAATCTGGCTTGGGGGATTTGTTAGTCTGTCGACAGTAGCGAAGAGATTTCGAGTATTATTTAGGTTTCTGTTTATGATATCGGAGAAGAAAGTCTGTCTAGCTTTGCCTAGTTCCATATTGAAAGCACGAATGGTGTCTCTATAGATGTTATAGTGGATTACAAGTTTTGTCTTTCGCCACATGCGCTCTGATTTTCTGCATTGTCTTTTCATAATTTGCACTGCTGTTGAGTTTCTCCAAGGTGCTTTTTGTTTACCATTCTTCCTGACTTTCACAGGAGCAATATCATCAATTACATTTTTAACCTTCGAGTTAAAAGAATCAAGGAGAGAATCAACCGAGTCAGCAGATATGCTCGGTCTTAGGGATATGGCCTTCATAAATAGTACACTAGTGTTCTCATTTAGGCATCTCTTCTTGACAGACACAGATCTAACTTCAATGGCAGGAGAGATCAATATATCAAAGAAAATACAGTAATGATCAGAGAGTGCGACATCCTTAATATCATTCAATGAAATGTTTAGACCCTTACTGATAAGTAAATCTAGAGTGTGTCCACGATTGTGTGTGGGCCCATGTACATGTTGAATCAGATCAAAAGTTTTTAAAACAGTATTGATTTCTTTTGCCATATTATTTTCTGCATTATCTATGTGAATGTTAAAATCTCCAGCAATAGTGAAACTGTCAAACTCTGAGGAAATTATTGATAACAGTTCTGTAAAGTCTTCAGCAAAGGCTGAAGAGTATTTTGGAGGCCTGTAAATAGTGATAAGTAAAATCCGTGGAGCACCTTTTAACACAATACCCAGATATTCGAAAGACGGGTAATTACCAAATGATATTTGCTTACATTGATAGACATCTTTAAAAAGAGCAGCTACACCCCCACCTCTCCTTCCAGCTCTGGAGACACTCATAAAGGTAAAGTTCGGAGGAGATGTTTCATTGAGAATTGTTGCACTGCAGCTGGCTTCTAGCCAAGTTTCATTTAGAAATATAAAGTCCAGGTTGTATGTGCTTATAAAGTCATTGACTAGAAGTGATTTATTTTTAAGTGAGCGGATGTTTAAAAGTGCTAACTTAACAGTCTTGCTTTTTGTGTCCACAATCTTAGTTTGTCGTGTGATAGGCACCAGATTAGATGGGTTTGCTGTACGGCTTTTAAAGGCCTTAGACTTTCTAACATGTGAATGAACAGATGATACAGGAACACTGGGTTCCCGCTTGTTCTGTAAACATTTGAGAAAGTTACTGTTATCACAGCGGGGACCCGGCACAAATCACTTGGAGCTGGTATCGGTTGATTTTGTAACACCTCGAGCAGACGGTGGAAGTTGTGGGCCCTGGCGTTGTGGAAGGGGCCTTAATGCTCGGGGAGGAGGGGGAGGGGGGAGAGGGCGAGCTGCGCCCATAGACTTTGGTGGTAGTGATGTTTTTCTGGTTGATATCTGGGGGCTTCCAGCGAATTGGGTTCCAGCATACACTAGTTTTTCCATTTTCTCTGAGAAACACATCAATGGGGATGTAGGAGATAGTGATAGCGGTGAGAGTGGCTGTGGTGTTAATGGAGGCTGTAATATGCTGTCTTGGCTTTCCTGGTCGTGTTTGGGTGCTGAATCTGTTGTTACTGGTGGCTGTAATGTACTGTCCTGGCTTCCCTGGTCATTCTTGGGTGCTGAATCTGTTGTTATTGGAGGCTGTAATATGCTGTCCTGGTTTCCCTGGTCATTCTTGGGTGCTGAATCTGTTGTTATTGGAGGCTGTAATATGCTGTCCTGGCTTCCCTGGTCATTCTTGGGTGCTGAATCTGTTGTTATTCGAGGCTGTAATATGCTGTCCTTGGGAGCTGAATCTTGTGACATTTCTAATATGTCACAGTCTGACTCTGGTGAGCTCAGTGGGCAGGGCTCAGCTGAAGTTGTGTCCGTGAGCAGAAGTTGTTTTGGCAAAGCAAAAAGTATTAGAAAGCTGAGGCGTGTGGAGACGACGGCAAAGAGGTTAACATGGCAGCCATCTCTAACCTCCTGGAGGAACACCGGGTCACTCTTTCTGCAGACTTTAAAACCGCCGTTTCGACACTCGAGGTAAAGCTAGACCAAATTCAAACTGCCGTGACGGACCACGCTTCGAAGATTGCCTCGCTCGAGACACACGTAAATGCACAGGATGAGCGCGTGCAAGCCCTGGGTACGACTTGTGCTATCCCAACAGAGAGCAACGCTAAATTGCTAGCCAAAGTCGTGGATCTCGAGTCCCGTAGCAGGCGCAATAACGAATTATTTGACTACCTGAATCCATTGAAGGGCCCCGACCATCTATCTTCTTCTCAGAACTACTTGCGGAAGTATTTGGGGACGGAGTACTGGAATCTCCGCCGGAATGTGATAGAGCCCACCGGTCGCTGTCTGATAAACCGAGGCCGGGGCAGAGGCCTAGGCCTGTTATCATTCAGCTACATGAATTCCAACAGAAGGAAAAGATCATCCGTGAGGTCAGAGCGAGGAGGGGAAAGCTTTACCGCGGCACACTATTTACGAAGACTATAGCCAGAGGTGCTGGAACAACGCTCCAAGTACAGAGAGGTGCTATCTGAACTGTACAATCTTGGCCTAAAACCAGCGCTGTTGTTTCCGGCCAGACTTACTATCGTAACGAAGGATGGAGATAAGAGAAGATTTGCATCGGTCACTGAAGTCAAGGACTACATTGCATCTATTCGTCCTGCTGAGGTCTAAACTCGAAGTGACTTGTGGAGTAACTCATGACTGGATCGACTGACTCAAGAAGTAGTATTCATTAAATGCTTGTATTTCTATACTTACTTAGGTGGGCGTATTATACATAGTGTTTGGTTGTTACATATGAAAGTGGTTACTCTAGATCTATAGATCTATTTTATTTGGCATTAGGGAGGCATTGTTTTGTATACACCCTTGTGTCCACTTAGATCATTGATTTAGATCTAAATTTAGATCACTGTACACTTACAGGCGAACCAAATTAATAATATTATTATTATTATTATTATCTATTTATTTTTTTCTCTCTTACCTCTCCTCCCTTCATTAGGCCTGGTGCTTGTGGTTATTATACACATTTTGTTTTAACAAATTTTTGGTCAGTCCATTAGCCACAGACTAAGGTTTCTGCAAGGTTTTTTTTTTTTTTTTCTTCTAAATTTCAACACTTTTGAACCACTACACACCCAGTGCCTGAGAGACTAGTTCCCTTACGAGAACGTTCTCTCGTACTGCGTTGCAAACGCTGTGGGAAAACTCCTTTTCTTGAGAATATTGAAGCCTTTATTTTAAAACGCATTGCATGCAGCACAGGCGAGAGCATCAAGCTCGCGCGAGCGAGCTGATAGGCTGTGCTGTGGGCAACTGCACGAACCAATGGCGGATCGGCAGAGGCGCGCGAACCAATCAGGGAGCTTGGCACACTGCCAGTGTCAAGCGCGCGAAACTGCACGTGACCAAAGCATATAAATATAGACAATATTCCGCCATTTGACAGATTTTATCTCCTTCAGCTCGACTCACCTCGTCGCTGATCTTCTCCGGATAAAGAAGCCGCTCGTCGTTGAACAG
The DNA here is from genome assembly GCF_949319135.1 of Squalius cephalus. Lineage (NCBI taxonomy): Eukaryota > Metazoa > Chordata > Actinopteri > Cypriniformes > Leuciscidae > Squalius > Squalius cephalus. The sequence continues at coordinate 15,406,358 of NC_137123.1, forward strand.
CCGTCCAGCGGAACAGCTTCGCATCCCGGCATCTGCCAGCTGAGCGTTTCCCTGTGGCATCCGACGAGTATCCTTTTTCTCTATCTCTCTCTCTCTTTCTAAAAGAGCTAAATCGCTGTTTTCACAGCGCGCGGCGTTGTTTCAAATGCCGCTCTCTATTTGTGAATCCTGCGGGGTTCCTCTGCATGTGTCTGACAGACACACACAGTGTGCTGCCTGTCTCGGCCCTGAGCACGCCGAGTCAGCGCTCACTAAAGGCGGCTGCCTTCTCTGCGACGGGATGCCTGTTTCTACTCTCCGCTCGCGGCTCGTGCACGCTTCGTCGGTGAGTGATTCCGCCCATCTTCCATCTTCGGCGCCCCGCGAGCCCCGTAGGAAGAAGCGGCGCGATCAGAGGCTTCCTGAACGCGGTGAGTTCAGCGAATGCACGCCGGGCCTCTCTCCACGTGCTTCGCCCACGCCCTCTTCGCCTGTTCTATTCTCTCAGAGCGACCAACGCCCCTCATCTGAAGCGGCTGGGCTCGTCTCTTTCGGCGGATCTGCTGATGATATGGAGGACGCAGTTTCCGTGGCGGCATCTGAGAGTGAGGATTGGTCGGGCTCCGCGGACCCCGCCCCCCCCCCTCTCAGTTAGATCCTTCTGACACTCGAGCGAACATCGACGCCGAACTCTTCCGTGTCATGTCTCGCGCTGTTGACGAGTTGGGACTCGACTGGCTCTCCCCAGCTGAGCCTGCCAGAAGCCGCCTCGACGAGTGGTACCTGCCGGGGCGCCAACAGGCCCCTCGTCAGCGCTCCGCCCCTTTTCTGCCTGAGGTCCACGAAGAGCTCACAAAAAGCTGGCGTGCGCCCTTTTCAGCGCGAACGCGCTCATCTGCCTCTTCAACGCTCTCCACTGTTGACGGCGCTGAAGAGAAAGGTTATGTGTGTCTCCCCCCACTGGAGGAAGCGGTCGCTGCACACTTATGCCCTCCCACTGCAGGAAGTTGGAGGTCTAAGACTGTGCACCCATCTAAGCCGTGCAGAACTACTTCGGCCATTGCCAGCCGCGCTTATGCTGCCGCCGGTCAAGCCGCCTCTGCTCTCCACGCCATGGCGACCCTCCAAGTGTTTCAGGCGAAGCTCCTCCGCTCCATGGATGAGTCAGGCCCTGACCCAGACACTTTTAAGGACCTCAGAAGTGCGACAGATCTAGCGCTACGGGCCACTAAGACTACCGCTCAAGCACTGGGCCGCAACATGGCCAGCCTAGTAGTTTTAGAGCACCACCTTTGGCTGACATTGACCGAAATCAGGGACGCAGACAAAACCGCCTTCCTCGATTCTCCGGTCACAGCATCTGGTCTCTTCGGCCCATCTGTCAGCGGCTTCGCAGAACGCTTCACTGAGGCTCAGAAAGCCTCCAGCGCCATGAAGCATTTCCTCCCCAAACGCTCCAGTTCAGTCCAGCGGCGCCCCAAGAGCACGCCGCGACCTGAGAGGGTAGCTTCACAAGTCCTCCAGCCCCGCCCAGTGGCTGAGACTAGCCAGCGCATGAAGCCTGCAAAACGGTTCCCGTTCCCTAAGCGCCAGGGCCCGCGGCCGAAGCTCACGCTCGATCACGAGCCCAAGAAGCCGTCCTAACCGGCTTAAAAAGGGGTCATTGTCCCGCCGCGGCTGGACCAGCCCCGAAGATCGCTCGAGTGCTACTCTCAGCCCCCTCTTCAGTTCAGGCGGTTGGAGCAGTATTAAATGCAGAACATGGGCCCGTCACCTGTCACGCACCCCTGCACACAAACGCTGTTTTAACAGCGACCCACAAAAAGCACAAATCGAGCAAAATTTCTCCCTCACATACATGTCAGTTCGAACCCCCAACACTGGGCGTTCCAGATATGATAATGTCTCTGTCTCTGCGGGCTCTAGCTTGGCAAGCTATCCCCGGAGTTTCAGAATGGGTAATGAACATCATAAAGCGCGGTTACTCGCTTCAGTTCGCCCGCAGACCACCGCGTTTCCGTGCGGTTATACAAACCACGGTAAGGAGCACACTGAGTCATGTCCTCCGCACCGAAGTGTTAAGTCTGCTGGCCAAAGGGGCCATCGAAAAGATCCCCCTTTCTCAGAGCGAGTCAGGTTTTTACAGCCGTTACTTTCTTGTTCCAAAGAAAGACGGCGGCCTGAGACCCATTTTAGATCTGAGACATCTGAACAAGGCTCTCATGTCACGGCCGTTCAGAATGCTCACGACCAGACACATCCTGGCGCAAATTCGCCCAGGCAACTGGTTTTTCTCAATAGATCTAAAAGACGCTTACTTTCACATTCAAGTGAACCCCCACCACAGGCCATTCCTAAGATTCGCCTTCGAGGGGCAGACATACCAGTACACAGTCCTACCATTTGGACTGGCACTGGCACCTCGTACATTCACGAAGTGCATGGATGCAGCTCTCTCCCCCCTGAGACAGCGGGGAATGCGCATCCTGAACTACCTCGACGACTGGCTCATATTGACCCAGTCAGAGGCGGAGTCACATACTCACAGAGCCTGGCTCCTCAGACATCTAGAATGTCTAGGGCTCAAGGTCAATTTTGCCAAGAGTATTCTGTTGCCCAGCCAACGTATCACGTTCCTGGGAACAGTTCTCGACTCCGTACTTATGAGAGCATGGCCCACACCGGCCCGTGCTCTAACGATTCAGCAGCTCGCAGCATCGTTCACAGAGGGCTCTTATGTACCCCTCAGAACGTTCCAGAGGATCCTTGGCCTCATGGCCTCCGCATCATCAGTACTCCAACTCGGCCTACTGCGTATGTGTCCTCTTCAGCTGTGGCTAGCACCTCTGGTGCCACCCCACGCCTGGCATTCAGGCCACTTGGTTATCAAGGTGAACCAGCGCTGTGTTCAAGCCCTGGCCCCTTGGAAAGACGCCAGCTGGTACCAGCAGGGCGTAAGCATGGGGGTGGTCTCAGAGAGGAGGGTGATTTCAACAGACGCTTCCAACTCAGGTTGGGGAGCGCTGTACGAGGGCAGGCCTGCCTCCGGCCTCTGGTCGAGCTCGGAGAAACGCCTACACATCAACTGCCTCGAAATGAGAGCAGTTTTTCTAGCCCTAAAAACCTTCCTTCCTCACCTGGCTGGACACCACGTGCTGGTCCGAACGGACAATATGTCAGTGGTCTCCTACATAAATCGCCAGGGCGGCCTCAGGTCCCACAACCTGCTTGCCATAGCCACGCAGCTCCTGCTATGGGCTCACACCAACCTGCGCTCGCTCAGGGCAGCTCACGTGCCAGGCACGTTGAACACAGGAGCAGACATGCTCTCTCGGGGCAGAGTTCCCCCAGAGGAATGGTCTCTCCACCCTCAGACGGTTCTCCTGCTTTGGGAGGTCTTCGGGAAGGCAGAAGTAGATCTTTTCGCCTCAGAAGACAACTGTCACTGCCCAATATTCTTTTCAAAGAACAGGGATGCGTTGGCCCACGACTGGCCCAACCTCCCTCTCTATGCGTTTCCTCCGGTCTCGATGCTCCCTCAGGTCATCGAACGGATCAGGAACACCAAAAGCGCGGTCCTCTTGGTGGCTCCTCTCTGGCGGACCCAGATTTGGTTCCCAGAGTTGATGCAACTGTCTGTAACAGACCCTTGGCCAATTCCACTGAGGTGCGACCTTCTGGCTCAGGCCAACAGGACAATCTGGCATCCTCGTCCCGACTTGTGGGCCCTACATGTATGGCCACTCAACGGGTACCCCAGGATCTCCCAGAAGGTGTCCTAAACACTATTATGGAGGCTAGAGCTCCGTCTACTAGACGCCTCTATCTCCTAAAATGGTCAGTGTTTTCCAGCTGGTGTTTAGCTCGAAACCTCGACCCACACACTTGTGAAGTGCCAAATGTGCTTTCTTTTCTACAGGAGATGTTGGATGCGGGTCGCTCCCCCTCCACTCTCAAAGTGTACGTGGCAGCCATCGCTGCTTTTCACGTATTGGAAGCCGGAGCCTCCTTAGGTAAAAACGACCTTATAGTTCGTTTCCTTAAGGGTGCCAGAAGGCTTAACCCGCCTCGGCCACCGTCTGTGCCGGCCTGGGACCTTTCACTGGTCCTGCGGGCTCTTAGGGGACCTCCCTTTGAACCACTTCAGTCGGCAGATCTCAAGCCCCTCTCTCTGAAGACAGCCCTGCTTCTGGCACTGGCGTCAGTTAAAAGAGTAGGGGACTTGCAGGCGCTCTCTACTAGCGCTTCCTGTCTAGAGTTTGGCCCTAATGACTCCAAGGTCATCCTTAGGCCAAGACATGGATATATTCCTAAGGTGCTCTCAACTCCGTTCAGAGCCCAGGTTATTTCTCTGTCAGCTCTTCCCTCCTCCGAAGAGGACAGTGATTCTCTCACGCTTTGCCCCGTCAGAGTTTTGAGAATTTATCTGGAGCGTTCAGCCTCTTTCAGACAGTCTGAACAGCTCTTTGTTTGTTTCGGGGGCCGAACCAAGGGCCTTCCTGTTACTAAGCCCACGCTGTCCAGGTGGATAGTTGACGCCATTGCTCTGGCTTACACTTCACTGGGCCTTTCCTGTCCCATAGGTGTTAGAGCTCACTCCACGAGAGGTGTCGCCTCTTCGTGGGCCTGATCGAGTGGTGTTCCTATCGAGGACATTTGTGCGGCGGCCGGCTGGTCCGTTCCGTCCACATTTGTCAGATTCTATAACCTAGACGTTCCTGCCCTGCAGGCACGAGTTCTTTCTGTCTAAACCCTGGCTTTGCGGACCCAGGCTGACTTTAGGACTCAGACACATGAGTGTTCTTATCCGGACATTTGTGCGGCGGCCGGTTGGTCCGTTCCGTCCACATTTGTTAGATTCTATAGCTTGGATGTTCCTGCTCTGCAGGCACGAGCTCTTTTCTGTTCAGAACCTGGCTCTGCGGACTCAGTCTGACTTCAGACCTGAACACGTGAGTGTTCCTATACAGGATATTTGTGTGGCGGCCGGCTAAGTCCACTCCGTCCACATTTGTGAGTTTTTTCAACTTATATGTCTCTGCTTTGCAGACACAATTTTTCCTTCTAGACTTTGGCTCTGTGGACCCAGACTAGTTGTGAAATTGGACACTCAGTTGTCACTGGACTTGTGGTAAAGTTAATCTGGCCCTTCGCCCAGATCTTTATTATTGGATATTTTCTGGGCCCGAAATTCGGTCTCGTTTTATCCTGGCTATTCTGTAACTTCCCGGAACATCTGGTGAGTCAGAGCGGCCATAAGAGATTAATTGCACGGCGTTTTAAATAAGCGTTCCCACAGCGTTTGCAACGCAGTACGAGAGAACGTTCTCGTAAGGGAACGTACTTGGTTACTTACGTAACCTCGGTTCCCTTAGAGATAAGGGAACGAGTACTGCGTTGCCTTGCCGTGCAATCTCTCTTATGTCAGGTGTTTTCGCTTCAGTCGATTATATCTGTCAAATGGCGGAATATTGTCTATATTTATATGCTTTGGTCACGTGCAGTTTCGCGCGCTTGACACTGGCAGTGTGCCAAGCTCCCTGATTGGTTCGCGCGCCTCTGCCGATCCGCCATTGGTTCGTGCAGTTGCCCACAGCACAGCCTATCAGCTCGCTCGCGCGAGCTTGATGCTCTCGCCTGTGCTGCATGCAATGCGTTTTAAAATAAAGGCTTCAATATTCTCGAGAAAAGGAGTTTTCCCACAGCGTTTGCAACGCAGTACTCGTTCCCTTATCTCTAAGGGAACCGAGGTTACGTAAGTAACCAAGTACGTTTTCTGCTCATAAGAATTTGCAGTGGTGCTTTATAGTAGTGATGCTTATAGTATGTGCCTATTCGAATATACATGAAAATAGTTATAAAGAGTATAAAAATATATTTATGTTTTTCTTTTCTTGGCAAATGTACATTGTATATGAACATAACTTAATTTTTGTTGTTTACTTATTTTATATATATATATATATATATATATATATATATATATATATATATATATATATATATAATATTTTTGTTTGTATATGGTTTCCGTTTGTTGTCTTTTTCTTTTTTCTTTCTTTTTTCAGGACAAGGTTGGATATGCAGATGGCACACAGATCTACTTAGCCCTATCGCCTAACGATTACAGCCCCATTGACTCCCTGTGCCAATGCATCGATGAAGTCAACAGTTGGATGTGTCAAAACTTTCTTCAGCTAAACAAAGACAAAACTGAAGTCATTGCGTTTGGAAACAAAGATGAAGTTCTCAAGGTGAATGCATACCTTCACTCTAGGGGTCAAACAACTAAAAATCAAGTCAGGAATCTTGGTGTGTCACTAGAGTCAGACCTTAGTTTCAGTAGTCATGTCAAAGCAATAACTAAATCAGCATACTATCATCTGAAAAATATTGCAAGAATTAGATGCTTTGTTTCCAGACAAGACTTAGAGAAACTTGTGCATGCTTTCATCACCAGCAGGGTGGATTATTGTAATGGACTCCTCACTGGCCTTCCCAAAAAGACCATAAGACAGTTGCAGCTCATACAGAACGCTGAGCAGAACCAGAACATATCAACAAATCACACCAGTCCTCAGGTCTTTAAACAGCAAAATCCCCAGAGTTAAATTAAAGGTCCCGTTTTTCCTGTGTTTTTGAAGCTTTGATTGTGTTTACAGTGTGCAATATAACATGTGTTCATGTTTCGCATGTAAAAAAAACACAGTATTTTTCACACAATTTACTTATCTGTATACCGCTGTTTTCACTGTCCTAAGAACGGGCTGATAACTTCCTTGTTCTATGAAGTCCCTCCTTCAGAAATACGTAATGAGTTGATTGTGCCAGCGGTTCCTGTGTTGTGATTCGACAGCAGCTTAAAGGTCACGCCTCTTACCATAACGTGGAGATGCATGCGCTCAGTGTTATTGTAAACATGTCTTTAATATTACCCTATCAATTTGAAGGCCAAACAAAGGTGATTGGAGTCAGGGATGAAAGTAACAGCGTCTCGACGACATGGCGACAAACACACTCTACAAACGCAACTCTTCCTCTTCTCCGTGGGAGCGCAACAAGACCACGCCCCCTTTTTTTGTGTATTCCTGTGGGCGGAGGTTAGTCAAAAAACTGTTCTAGTGACGTCATTAAAGAAGGAAGTAGAGGGATGTAGTCCAAACCGGCCGTTCACTGTAGGTGACTTCTGTTAAATAAAATATCTCGCTTGGCATTGAACTTTGAGCTTTATAATTTTACAGATATTATTTATACTCTAACAACAACATTACACACTAACTAAAGTTTGAAACATGGGATCACGAAGAACGGGACCTTTAACACTCCTCAGTGTACATATGTGTCCACACTACAGGGTGTTAAAATGAACACTGAAGCAGTGTTGAAGTTAATGAGATAATTAAGTGATTAATTAAGTGATGATTGGCTATTAGTGGTGACACCTGATGTTAATAAGCAGAATCATTGAAGGAAAGAGAAAAAAACAGTAACAGAAAAAAGAGAAACACAAGAACTACAACTGACTTCGTGACATTACACATTATTGCACTTAATATTACCAGTTTGACTTTATTTCTGTCATACATCTACTTGAGATTCAACAGAAGTTTAGACGGTAATGTTTTATGGAATGTTTCATTTCAAGTCACCATTATGGTGATCAGTGTTTGCTTTAGTTGGGCTCTTGACCCTTGTAATTATTTGACGATAGTTTTTTTCTGACTGTTCCAACGTTGTGTTTATAAAGCACATTTGTTACTGCAGAGTAAACATGACCTGCTCACAACATGATTTGATGATGACATTATCAGCATGTAGAGACCTGATTCACTGATGTCATTCAGAGTCTAAATCTTTTCCTGTATGCTTGATGTTTTGTAGTCCTGAGATTCGACAATTTGAGATCCTATAGCAATATGAACAATTTCAAAAATACTTTGTGCACTGAAGTTTTTAAACACACAGACATCAAGAATCAGCATATGAATCTCAACAATGGTGACAATAAACAAACTAGTGACAAACAGATCAACTCTGAACATCACAAAACTAAAGTCATAATAAAACAATAGCAAAATAAAAAACAAACAGGAAAAAACAATAAAAATTACAGGACAATTCAGCTGCATAATTTATTCATGCTGCAATGCATGATGTCAGCCATTGATGCTTTTTGATTGGTGGCTCCCATCATGCATTGCAACATTAAGCATTTGTTTGTTTGTCACCATTGTTGAGATTCATATGTAGATTCTTGATTTCTGTGTGTGATTTTTAAAGCTTCATAATATTAAAGCATTGCTGAAATTAACTACTGTAGTGAAAAATGAATGAAGCTTTTGTATATTAAGTTTATAATGCTGGGTGAGATCAGTGAATCAGGTCACTAGTAATTTCTTCATAGAAACATAACCAGGGCTGCATTTCCAAAAGCATCTTAAGCCTAACTTGATCATAGATCAACTGCAACAAATGGTCTGTACAATTAAGTTAGGCTTACAATACTTTTGGGCAACACAGCCAAAGTCATAGTTTCTCTTGCAACAACAAATGTGTTTTATAAACACAGAGTTGGAGCAGCCAGAGAAAAACTAATGTTAAAAAGTAAAGGGTCAAGAGCCCAACTAAAGCAACCACTGGTCACCATAATGGTGACATAATACGAAATATTCCCATAAACCATTACCATCTAAACTTCTGTTAAATCTAAATAAGACCGTGTGTAGATGTATGACAGAAATAAAGTCAAACTGGTAAAATAATAAGTGCAATAATGTGTAATGACTCGAAGTCAGTGGTTCTTGTGTTTCGCTTTTTTCTGTTCTTGTTTCTCTTTCCTTCAGTGATTCTGCTTATTAACATCAGGTGTCTTCAATAATGCTCAATCATCACTTAATTAATCACTTAATTATCTCATTAACTTCAGCACTGCTTCAGTGTTAATTTTAACACTATGTAGTGTGGACACATACAGTGCTATGCATAAGTTTAGACACCCATGCTAAAGTTGACTAAAAAGAGGAATAAAAAATCATCTTTTGGAAATTGAACTTAATGCCTTAATTTAAAAAATTAGGAAAAATCCAACCTTTAAGGACACCAATTTTCTTTGTGAATGAATAATGTATCGTAAATAAATAAATGTTCTTCCTTAAAATACAGGGTGCATAAGTTTGGACACCCCTATGTTAAATTCCCATAGAGCCAGGCAGATTTTTATTTTTAAAGGCCAGTTACTTCATGGATCCAGTATACTATGCATCCTGATAAAGTTCCCTTGGCCTTTGGAAATAACATAGCCCCACATCATCACATAGCCTTCACCATACCTAGAGATTGGCATGGTTTTATTTCAGTTAGCCTAATAGCTAGTTTGATTTGCATTGAGAGATGATCTTATGGAAAGTACTCCATGCCAATCTCTAGGTATGGTGAAGGCTATGTGATGATGTGGGGCTATGTTATTTCCAAAGGCCAAGGGAACTTTATCAGGATGCATAGTATCCTGGATCCACGAAGTAACTGGCCTTTAAAAATAAAAATCTGCCTGTCTCTATGGGAATTTAACATAGGGGTGTCCAAACTTATGCACCCTGTATTTTAAGGAAGAACATTTATTTATTTACGATACATTATTCATTCACAAAGAAAATTAGTGTTCTTAAAGGTTGGATTTTTCCTAATTTTTTTAATTAAGGCATTAAGTTCAATTTCCAAAAGATGATTTTTTATTCTTCTTTTTAGTCAACTTTAGCATGGGTGTCTAAACTTATGCATAGCACTGTATGTACACTGAGGAGTGTTAATTTAACACTGGGGATTTTGCTGTGTACACTGGCTTCCAGTTAGATTTAGGATTGATTTTAAAGTATTATTACTGGTATATAAATCATACAATGGCCTAGGACCTCAATATATTGCAGATATGCTCACTGAATATAAGCCCAACAGATCACTCAGATCATTAGGATCATATCAGCTAGAAATACCAAGGGTTCACTCTAAGCATGGCGAGTCCACTTTTAGCTATTATGCTGGAACGCTTCCAGAGGAGATCAGATGTGCTCCTACACAGTAAAATCCCCAGTGTTAAATCAACACTGCTCAGAGCACATATGGTCCCACTCTACATGGTGTTAAAGTAACACTGAAGCAGTGTTAAAGTTAATGAGACAATTAAGTGATCAATTGAGTGATGATTGAGCATTAGTGATGAACACCTGTTGTTGTTAACAAGCAGAATCACTGAAGGAAAGAGAAACAGTAGTCACTTTCAAATCCAGACTCAAAACACTTCTGTTTAGCTGTGCATTTACTGAATGAGCACTGTGCCACTGTTCGTCCGACTGTTTGTACTGTACTGTATTTTATTTTATTTTTCTAAACTGTTTTAATTATTCATATTTCTTATTATTTTAATTTCTTGTATGTAAAGCACTTTGAATTGCCATTGTGTATGAAATGTGCTATATAAACATGCCTTGCCTTGCCTTTAAGTTAGGCTTGGATGGGTTTAAATATCTGGGGATATTTATCACCGGTTCGCTTAAAGACTTAAGGGTTGGGGTCTATATTACTGTGTTGAACTGTTCTGCTGTTTTTTCCATCTTTTTTTTTTCTTTTTCAGACACCTTGTTTTATTTTACATCTGTTGTAACACCCTTTATATGTCTGCAGAAAACGTAATAAAAAACACTTGGGATAAAAAAAAAAATACTTCTGCACTTCTGCATGTGACACAATTGACTGTTCGCAAAGACCCGCCCCCTTTAGTTACCGTTGCTATGTCCGACAAGCCTCATGCCTCACCATGTTCTCACGCAGTGAAAAATACATCGCGGTACAAAGAGGAAACTGACACCATGCCGACAGACAGGACAGAGCAGAAAAGTTGAGCAGGTCTCAACTTTCAAATTTGGTCATTTTTTGTAAGAAATTTAAACAAATACCGTTTTATGGCTTTTATGTGTCGTGACAGATCGCTGTACAGCCTCAGTTAAAGCTGCGAGTGAAACGATCATCTCTTCCTTCTAGTTAATTTATAGCATAAATATGAATGATCAGAAGGAATGTTGTTTCAACCGCAGAAAGACGTCAGTACACAACATTTTTAATGTTTAAATCCACCGACGTTAATCTACTAACTCTCCTGACTGCTTTGTCGGACAAAAATGGCGGATGGTGGATTACGTTGCTGCTCTACTGGTACTGGAACTACTGGTCCTCCAGGACTCGAGTTAAAGAGTCCTAATGCAAACTTAATTTAATATGATAAAAAAATGAAGCAGGTCGTAGTTAAATAGCTTTATACTGTATGTGTGTGTTTGTATGTTTCTGTGGTCTATTTCTGAGAGTTCAGTAGTTTTACCTGTGACGTCAAGCTGAACTCCAGGAATCCCCATCCATTTTCCACCCTCTCTGTCCGTAGTAAATCTGCAGTAGTAGATGTGTTTATCAGCTTCTGTTACAGCCGTCAAAGTGATGCTGGAGGTGTCATTATCTTCTCTGTCACACTGAACTCTTCCTTTTTTTTCTGGATCTGAACACAGATCAGGTGATTCTCCATCAGTTACAGTAGGTTTGGTCCAGAAAACTGTTCTGATCTCATGACCATCAGGATATTTTACAGTACAGGATAATTTCACTGTTGATCCCTTCAATGCACAAACATATGAAGGGCTGTAATTCACTCCCCAACCCTTCACATCATCAGCCGCTGAAACACAGAAATGAGGAAAATAATTAAAGAGACTTACACACACCAAAGATTTCCTTTTGAAACTACAGTAGCTTTATATATTCACCCAAATGAAATTCAGAAATTCCAAGTGTGTGAAATATTTCACTAATATTAATGAATCCGTTTACTCACTTTCTACTTTGAGATAAACAGGAGGAGAAGTCAGACGATGTTCATTTCCTCTTATTTCACACTGATAGTTTCCTCTATCAGAACGACTGACTGACCGCAGATGAAGCTGATTCACTTTCACTGTTCCTTCAGTGAATATCTGTGTGTTTCTGTACCAGATGAATGTTGTTTGTTCAGGCAGAGAGCAGCTGCTTTTACATGTCAGAGTGACTGAATCTCCCTCTCTCACTCTCTGCTGTGTCTCCACCTGCAGGTCTGACACAACAACAACAACAACAACAACAGATTCACTGTCAGCTTAAAGTGAGAGTTCACACAAAAAATATTTTTCATTATTTATAGTTTTGTTCTAAAGCTTCATGAACTTGTTTCTTTCTTTTATTTTCAGCACACAAAGGGAAAGAATATGTTAATCCTGTCCCATCATTAATGAATAACTACACAGGAACAGATTACACAACACTGACGGTGGACTTGCGCTCAGGAGTAGAGCGGATCAATTGCGAAAATTTAATTTGAACAAAGTCCTGTTTGCGTTTGTTTATTGAGCCTACTAGCAGTTCAATTCACTTTTGGCACAATCACTGTATCTGAAATCTAGCCACATAGCAACATTTTGACGTCCCAGATCCGGCCCACATCTGGCACACGTGGAAAGATGATCTGGCCCACATGCAGCGTGGAACACTCTCTTGAACAATGTCTTCTTTCTTTCAGTGATTCTGCTTGTTAACAGGCTTATTAAGACTGAGATGACTCCATATTTAATATACACAGGTTTTGTGGCTCAGATAAGGTCCAGTTCTGGTTTATTTCTTTGCTCTTGGCTGACATGTGGCATTGCTATGGCCTGCATGTGGGCCAGATCATCTTTCCACGTGTGCCAGATGTGGGCCGGATCTGGGATCTGATCTTTTAAAAAAGTACATTTATTATTTTTGGTAATAAAATATATACCTTTATATAAAAAAAGGTGACTTGACTTGACTCTAAAGGCATACGACAGGGATTGATGAGTAAAAAAAATAGTGTCATTTAATATTTAGTGAAAACCTTGACTTTGCATGTATGAGAGTCTTTGAGAACAGCAGTTCAGTCTGAGAACTGTTATGACTGACAAACAGAAAACATCTGAGAAGAAAGTACAGGCATAATATTGATAAACTTATAGACATTGGGCTTTAATGTGCATGAACTGCTGCTGTCATAAACTCATGAATGTGCACAGGAGAGATTTTGAGATTAATTTCTGCTTATTATTTTATTTCTTGTTCTAGTCTATTTCTGAGAGTTCAGTAGTTTTACCTGTGACGTCAAGCTGAACTCCAGGAATCCCCGTCCATTTTCCCTCCGCTTTATCTGTAGTAAATCTGCAGTAGTAGATGTGTTTATCAGCTTCTGTTACACTCTTAAAAGAGATGTGTTAAAAAACAACACACAGCATGTGTTGATGGTATTTTGACACATGTTGTGTTGTGTATATTTTTAACACACAATGTGTGTTAAAATGTAACTCTGGATAGAATAGCACTGGGTGGAGGAGAGTTTGTGTTTATGAAAAAAATTATAGGTATTTTTATATGGTATCCCATAAAATGCTCTAAAATATATAAAACAATACATTCAAATAAATAAATTCAATCTTAATTCATGAAAACTTAAAGATTAATGGGTGTTTTTTGCAGCCAATCACATCATGCCTCTTTTTCAATGTCTTTTTCAAATGCTGCTTTCACTTGTTATTAATAACCAGATTAACTTTATTTCTGTCAGACTCTACAGAAGCTCTTATTGAGAATTAACAGGTTTTGGTGTTGATGATTCATTGAATGTTTCATTTAAAGTCACCAGAATCGTGATTAGTGTCAGCTTTATTTGGGCTCTTGACCCTTGACTCTTTAACATTAGTTTACTCTGATTGCTGTAAAAGTGTGTTTATTTGAACACATTTGAAACAGCAGAAATAATCATGAGAAAAACATGCTCAGATAATAATATTATCACTATGAACATGTAAAAATGTTAAGCTAAGCAAGAGTTAAATATTTGAAAGATTAGTGTACTTTTAAAAGGATTATCATATTACAATTAGCTTCAAATTATTTTTAAATACCGTTCGTACAGGACTTTACAGACTATGGTAACAAACAGACATCAAGCATCCGCGTATGAATCTCAACAATGGTGAAAAACGAAAAGCTTCATGCCGCAATTCATGCTGGGTGCCACCATACACATCTCATCCATGACTCCCAGCATGCATTGCGGCATGAAGCTTTTCGTTTGTCACCATTGTTGAGATTCATACGCGGATTCTTGAGGTCTGTATTTGTCTAGCTTCTGCTGCAGATTACAATTTTTGGAAAACATGTTTTAATATGATGGATAGCATGATGTAGTGTCACAAGATTGCTATAAATAACAGAACATAAATAAATTAAATGCGCACCATCCATATACTCATAAACTTGATCAGATCAGCACTTGTTCATTATGACATCATCAAGAAACATCTGATCATATTATCTCTTGCCAAATGTATTTTATTAAAATACATTAAAAGTAGCCAGAAAAAAACTAAAAGAAGAGTAAAGGGTCAAGAGCTCAAATAAAGGAGCCATTAATCACGATTCTGGTGACTTCAAATAAAACATTCAGTGACGCATCAACATCTAAACTCAGTTAATTCTCAATAAGAGCTTGTCTATGTAGATTCATGATGTCTAAAACATCCAAATGTTCAAACAAACTCTTTATTAAACGTCACTGGACTCCATAAACACAAGTTAACAATACGTTTCAGTGTTCGTCCAAACACTCAGTTGTAAAAACACAGAAAGTGACTCTGGCAAATACACACCGACTACAGTCACATGTGACACATATCTGACACAAGTTGTGTAACTATAACACATTAGTGTGTAAAAGGTTTTAACACACTTCTGTGTTAAGAACAATAACACACTGATTGAGTTAAAAGTAACACAAAATGTGTTGTCCTTAACTAGACACACAGGTGTGTTAAGATATAACACAGGTTGTGTTGTTTTAACACATCCATTTTAAGAGTGTTTTAATTGGTCACATATATGACATCTATGACACAAATTGTGTGATTTATGACACATTAGTGTGTTAAATATTTTAACACACTCACTGTGTTAAGAACAATAACACACTGGTTGAGTTAAAAGTAACACAAAATGTGTTGTCCTTAACTAGACACACAGGTGTGTTAAGATATAACACAGGTTGTGTTGTTTTTAACACACCCGTTTTAAGAGTGTACAGCCGTCAAAGTGATGTTGGAAGTGTCTTTATCTTCACTGTCACACTCAACTCTTCCGTTTTTTTCTGGATCTAAACACAGATCCGGTGGTTCTCCATCAGTTACAACAGTTTTGGTCCAGAAAGCTGTTTTGATCTCATAACCATCAGGATATGTTAAAGTACAGGATATTTTCACTGTTGATCCCTTTAATGCACAAACATATGAAGGGCTGTAATTCACTCCCCAATCCTGCACACCATCAACCCCTGAAACACAGAAATGAGAAATGAAGAGGCTTTCAGGTGTTTTCAAGCAATGTAAATATATTTATTTTTTTCACTGTTCACCCTTTTTATTTTAACCGTCAGCACAATCATGCCTACGGTGGCTGAGAGAGCTCAACATGCTGCAACTGAAGAAAACATGAAAATAGAAAAAACACCAGTAAATTAAAGGCACAATATGTAAGTTTTCTCCACCAGAGGTCGCATTATCAAAACAATAACAAACACAAAGCTTGATGACGCTATGAAGGAGAGTGGAACGATGGGAGATTGTTGTTTCACCATCCAGAGATGAATAGAATTCATGAATCATGTTCACAGATGAGGTAATGAATTAGTTATTTTTATTACCTGTACATTTGATCACATTGTTTAATGTCATCGTAATGAAATATCTGCAAGGAAAGTGACATGTAATGCTATAATAGCCTGTTACTGATATGTATTTGTCAAATGATTTGGTGGGTTAATGCTGCACAGTTTTAAGTGTTTAAAATAATCGTACTAAAAGTACATTTGAATGAACTCAAAGTATTTGCAAGTATTGGCTAAATATTTTTGTGCAACACATACTGTATTTATTTTCACTGCCATAGACTTGATCACCAGACTGGATAAAAAGCGTTACTGAAGCACAAACAAAGAGCAATATAATGTGTACAATAAATAATATATATTTGTTCACCTGTCTATTAAAACACATGTGAGAGCAGATTCCGTCAAGTCCAAGTTTGTCTCGAAGCTCTCTCCATCTTGTTTTATTTCTCTGTTTGTCCCAAAGCCTGCTTGCCTCAGTTTATCTACATTAACAGTCATTTGTTTTATTTTTTTCTGTATACAGCAAATTTCCTCGTTAATTAACACCGCTCAGTGTTTATTTGAGTCCACACTCAGAGTGTTAAGTAGCCTAACACTGAAGCAGTGCTGAAGTTAATTAGGTAATTAAGTGATTAATTGAGAGATTATTGAGCATTGTTGAAGACATCTGATGATATCAAGCAGAATCACCAAAGGAAAGAGAAACACAAGAACTACAACTGACTTCCAGCCTCAACCTTGGATTAAATCAACTGAAGATTAAAGAAGACATTAAATCTGTGAAGATCTCAGCAGAGGAGGATTAAACAACTCCACAAACAGCATTACCAGCTTCACTTATTACTAACCAGACTGACTTTATTTCTTCTATTTTTCTGTTTTTCTCCTTCCTTCAGTGATTCTGCTTGTTAACAGCAGGTTTTTTGGAAGTTTTCCTCTCTGTCCTGCAGTTGCCACGCCCCATTTTTCTTTGCCACTCAGTTCCCCACACCTTCAACTAATTAGCCTCAATCACTTCATTAGACAGCACCTTCCTTAGTTCATGCCACATGGAGGAATCCTTGTGTGTTGCTGCTGGAAATGCCTAGTCTCCTGCCTTGTGTGCGTTATTGAACTATGTAAGTTCCATACGTTTCTACTGTTAGATTGAACAGTTTAACTTGGTTTATATTGCTCATGTGACTCACTGTGGTAATTGTAAGAATATGTGCATTTGAGTATTTATAGGCCTTACCAGTTCATTAATTCCAGGGCAGAGAAAATGTATTGACTTTGTTTGTAGGCTACCTAGCTAATTTCCTGCAATCTAAGTTCTTGTACAAATGTTTGATTATCATTCAAATGAATTGTGGCCTTGTATTGTGGCATTATGTACACTGTTAACCCTTGCTGTAAAAAAAGACCAAATTCTGACAATATCATACCATTTTCCATTAAAACAGTACTATACCGTAGAAAACAAAACTAGCCTACAGGAATATACTGTGAATTAACATTGCTCAAAATCGACACTCAGAGGCTGTTTTCACAATCACACCCTATACCCTCATTCACTATTCCCTAGTTCACCAATAAAGTCCACTTGAATGAAAAGAAGTGAGTGAATTGAGACACTGATGAACATCTGATAAGCAGAATCACTGAAGGACAGAGAAACAAGAACAGGAAAAAGAGAAACACAAAAACTACAACTGACTTCCAGCAACACTGAGTGTGAAAACATTTTACGATTATTTATTTCATACATGTACAAAAGTTCTTGTTGAGAATTAACAGAGATATAGTTAATAATAAAGTTGGTTGTCACCATGATGGAGATCAGTATTTGCTTTAGTTGGTCACTTGTCCCTTGACTTCATATCATTCATCTCTTTCTGACTGCTGTAACTGTGAGTTTATAAAACACATTTGTTATGGCAAGAAAGAGCCAAGAGGAAGATGACCAGGTGTGTTTGAATTTTGTGATGATGTCACAATCATCTTGGACATGTCTGATTCTCTGATCTTTTCTGCAGATATTATTTGAATTTATGGGTATTTCAAATTTAGCATATATCTGTGAATCTACAACATGAAATCACTATTTCTATAATCAGGTCTTCTGAAGAATATCAAAATCATATAGTGCTTTAAACCATTTTGAACTCCTGCTTATCCTGGACACACACAGACATCAACAATCAGCACATGAATCTCAACAATGGTGACAATCAAAAGTTTCATGTCGCAATGCATGCTGGGTTCCAGCATGCACTGCTGCATGAATAAAAAAAATATATATATATTGCCACCACTGTTGAGATTAATGTGCTAAATTGTGATATCTCTGTGTTTCTTTAAGACAGTGTAGCTCTGTTTCTCTGGTTATGCATGATGTGTTAAAAAAATGAGTCATTGTAATTTATTGCTGTGGTTTCACAGTGGTGGTAATGTAACACTTTTGATTGAGGATTAAACTCTGAACGAGTGAGAATGAATTTCCTTAGTGAATGAACAGGCAATATGAGGATTTTGTCATCACAATCATTTTAACCGCAATCATTCATAAACTGTGTGTGTGCACAAGTGTGACTTGCAAAAACAGCTCAAGCAGCAAAAGAAACACTAATGTTATAGCATCAGCAAACCAACTAAAGCAAGCACTGATCTCTATAATGGTAACTTCAAACCAAACATTTTCAATTAAACATCTCAATAACAACTTCTGTAGATGTATGACAGAAATAAAGTCATACTGGTTAATAGTGTAATAATGTGTAATGGCTGGAAGTCAGTTGTAGGTCTTGTGTTTCTCTATTTTCTGTTCTAAAAGCAGGTGTTCATCACTAATGCTCAACAATCACTTACATATTCCCTTAATTATCTCACTGCAACACTGCGTCAGTGTTACTTTATACTCTTTGTAGTGTGGATTTCCCTGTGGGGTTGAAAGGGTTAACAGTGTAAGATAAAAAGACACACCCACAAAATGTATTTTAACAGTAATAAACTGTAAGTTAAAAAACAGGTATATACTGGCAACACTGTTGCCAGTAGTTTACTGTAAAATGTATTTTTTGGGTCACCATTGTGCAGAAGAGAGCCTGTGCTTCAGTCCAGGAGAAGATCTACAACCATTGATGATTTGCTGCATGTTGCTTTATTTAACAGGCGGTGACTGTGTAGTTGCTCGTCCAGTGGAAATCTCTTTATTTACAAAAGTTTTGTTGTGGTTTCAAATGAAATAAGTTCACAGTAATACTTTGCTCACGTTATTAATGCATTATACATTTTAGTTAATACAATTAAATGACAGTTGGTCAATTTAAGGCAGTCGGTTTCTGCAAGTGAAATTAGTTAACTCGAGTTTTAGTGCATTTTACAGTAAAGAACTGCACAATTAACAGTAAATTACTGGCAACAGGGGGATTAAAGGGGGATGTAAAAACAATTATTGCATCACAATAAGTGTAATTGTGATTGTCAAAACATTTGGTAACTAAATAGAATTTTATGAAGTTTAGTGACAACATGTTACAATGTTTACATTGTACAATGACTGGTAGGATACAGTTTTTATTATTGCTTGACTGGTAGGATACAGTTTTTATTATTGCTTGACTGGTAGGATACAGTTTTTATTATTGCTTGACAAAAATTTCAAGATTTCAATTCCATTCTTGTGATTTGATTCCGATTTTGACTCAATATTGACTCATCTGGATACATGTTTATTTTAAATTTTATTTAAAAAAATAATCTCACCTAATGCTGTAAACATAGAGGGCCCAATCTGCTGGTATTATTAAAGGTTAAAAATAACAAATTAAATGAAATATAATGCAGTTTTTGTTATAATAACAATTATTTAATGACATAAGTAAAAATACAATAAATATGTAATATAGTGCTCAGCAAAAGCTCCTCTCTAGCTATTTTTTCTATTCAGTTAACATGCTATGGTCATTAAATGGCTTTCCTGAGGTAAATGTAACGTTATGTGACATAATTGTTCTCCTGCTGTTATATTTACCGCTTTCCGTGGTTGAAAAACACTAATTGGTCGATATTATGTATACTTTCGGTAAGTTGTAGGCTACTGCATCTTTAAATAAAAAAGTAACAGATGATCGTTTCACGTGCACTTGAACTGAGGCGCTCAGCGATCTGTCACGTCACATTTACAAGCGCCAAACGTATTTTTGTCTGAATTTCGTAATAAAATTGACGGAATCTAAGAGCTGAGAATTAGTTTAATATTAAAAGTAGGCTACGTCTTTGCTCCGCAATTTTTCGGTGCGTGAGAAAGTGGATGTGTGGCGTGAGAGCGTGTGAAAAGTGTCAATTGCGTGAGTCTCACGGTGAATGCGTGAGAGTTGGCAGCCCTGTAATTGTATCCCATATATTTTTCCCTCCTAGAAACCACACACACATACCTAATAAAGAAAGACGTTGTGTAATTAAAGTGACTGGACTGTTCTTACCGACACCTCCACTGGTCTCAAGCCAGCCACTACACATCCTTCTCAAACCTCCTTTTCACAGGTGCTTATCAATAATTCTCAATCAACACTTAATTAACCACTTTATTATCTCATTAACTTCAACACTGCTTCATGGTGTTTTTTCTATTTGCATGTTCAGTTGCAGCATGTTGAACTCTCTCAGCCACCGTACATGTCAGTTGAGTTAACAAAAAACTACAAAGTGTGAAGAGCTCAATCATCTTTTCAAAATATCTGATAACACATTACAATAAGGTACATTAGTTAACATTAGTTTATGTATTAATTAATATGAACTAACAATGAGCAATACATTTGTTACAGTATTTATTAATCTTTGATAATGTTAGTTAATAAAAATACAGCTGTTCATGTTAATTCACAGTGCATTAACTAATGTTAACAAATACAACTTCTGATTTCAATAATGTATTAGTAAATGTAAAAATGACTATTAACTAAGATTAATAAATGCTGAATAAGTATTCTTAATTCTTAGTTCATATTAACTAATGAACCAGTATAGAGAGTGAAACTGAAGACTCACCCGCAGTCATGATCACTACGATCAGAGGAAGAGACTTTATGAGAGACGACACCATAGTGACTTCTGCAATCATAAAACTGACAGTTATGACATTATGAGCATCATCTATATACAACATCACAAACTCTATTGATAAAGCACATGATGATTAATAATTCACGGCTCATTGAAGGCTTGATGTGAACTGATGATGTTTCTCATGTCAGGCCTCGTGTGTCTAAAGAGCTTCACACAATATTTACTCATGAATCTACAACAGATATTGAGCTTCTGGAGTTTAAATCACTTCATCAAATTAACATTCACCTAAAACAGTTTTACAAATATCAATCGTAGCTCTACTGAACTATTTTAAATAACAGTAAAATGGTCTTACCGCTCTGAAGTGTCAATGTTTCAGTGTCGACACCCAAATGAGGAAAACATCCGCAGTTTGAAGTTTTAATACTATATATTGTGCAACTAAATGTTGGTCTTCCTCTTTCTGGTTATGAGTGACCGTCATCTCAACTACACAAGAACAACTGGAGAAGAAATTTATCAAACACACAACAAGCTTAATCGCTGTAGAGCTCAGTATTGTCAGATCTTTGTGAGAGAATATGTGAAAGATGTTTGCTTTGAGGAAGAACAGTGTAAAGATGCTCATCATGTCTGCAGGAGCGTCTGAGCAGCATCTTTACAGCTCTTAGTTTCACTTCCTCTTTCTGACACAAACTCTGTGTTAAATACATGAAGCAACACACACACACACACACACACACACAGTCATAACCATCAGCAACTACATTGAGTTTAAGTGGGTCAATGGCAGTTTCTGACAGACGACACAAGCACTCAGAGACCAGACCGACGACAGATACAGGAGAAATAGTTTTAATGGTCTTCATAAACACTAATACATCACTGATGGATCTATTTAATAACTCCTAATAATGGAGCAGTGATGTTCACTGCAGAGCCAAATGACGTCCAGCTCCTCCTCAGTGGATCTAATGGGTGGAGGGAGAGAGTTATGGGTCGGTTAGGGTGTTGTTGGACCGTCTCGCTCCACCCATTACACCCAAATTACATCCAGAGAGAAGAGCTGGACTTCTCTCTCCACCCACGACTCTGCAGTGAACAGCCTCTCAAAATAGAGGAATTACATCCATTACTCAAATCTTTCCTGCACTTCCATTGACTTTACTGTCATCTAGTGGTCAAAAAGATCCAGTGCACTTTACTGCCATTACAGCAGCTTTTACATCTGACTCTTGACATTAATTGATATTAGAAGTAATGAAAGTTACTAAAGTTGTATTTTCTATATTGTTCACTATGTGTTAATAAATCAGTCATGTAAATAGGAGAAGCTAATGTGTGCTTCATATATGTATTACAAAGATATTGTACTAAAAAAAAATGCACGTATGTAAAATGAATGAAGCTTTATACATTTAGGATGGGAAATGAACACCCGTCACCAGCCAAATACTGGAACTTTTAGGACAATAGCTGGTTATATTACTTCATCTGCCAGTCAATGTGTCGCCAATCCAACATCTCAGATTATCCTTTGACCAAAAAACTGCACAAAAAATACAGTGCGAATGCGTATTGTAAGACTGGGAAAACTGGAAGAGAGGGCAACTCTCTGAGAAAACAAAGGAAATTAACATCTGAACTCTCTTGCTGTAACATCCCCATTCGAGCACGATCACACTTGATTTGATCACCATTATGTCTCAGTGCGACTGGTACAAAGGTCTCATCCCCAAAGAAGTCAGACAAAAGGTGATAAAGTTTTTAAGAGTTTAGACACATCAGCAACAAGATAAATGTTTATTTCAGTTGCTGCCCTTTTAAACACTACAAAAATGATTAGTATCCTCAATTAAAGATACAGTAGAACTAGGGCTGGGCGATTTAAATCGCGATATTATTTTGCGCATCTCGTCAGTAAAGCCGGTTCCTTGATTAGTAGTAAATCGCCATCACCTGCTTTCAGATGAAGCGGCATTTACTACAAAGAGCCGTAGTTAACTGACAAGCTGAGCCATATCTCATCAATATCGCGGACGTATCACCAGCGATAATTAATGCGATATGGCTCAGCTTGTCAGTTAACTACGGCTCTTTGTACACAGCAAAAACTCCTGTGTTAAATTAACACTCCTGGGAGTGTATGAGTCCACACTCAAGAGTGTTTAAGTTAATGAGATAATTAAGTGATTAATTTAGTGATGATTGACCATTATTGAAGACACCTGATGTTAACAAGCAGAATCACTGAAGGAGAAAAGCTCAAATTGTAAGTTACCGTTATGACGATCAATGGTTGCTTTAGTTGGACTCTATACCCTTATATTATTAACTTTAGATTTTGTTTGTCTGTTGTTTCTGAATTATAATCACCAGTTGAACAAAGAAAAAAGTGATCTGATGGTGTTGGTTATGTTATGACAATCATCATTTGTGACCCGATCTGGCGAAATGAGTCGGAAGTCGCAACGTTCCATTTTAAGATATGGGCCGATTATGTGGAAAAACAATGAAATAATAGATTTTTTTTTTTTTGATTTTTTTTGCTAAAATCCAAAGAACAGACATTCAAAAATAATCTCCTAAAGTTTCGTAGTCCAGATAATTGAGTAAAGGTATTTAAATGACTATTAAAGTTTACAAAGTTTTACTAAATTCGCTGAAAATGAATATTGCTTTTCTCAACTCCTTTCGTCACCTCTGAGCATTTCCCCCTCAAACGTCTCTGCTCTCCAAATATGGTGTTTCACGTTGTATAGAACCAATCAAAGAGCTTAGAAATGTACACAAACGCTGATCATTTGTCAATGGGAAGCCCCGTTTCGACTGACCGGCACGCGATTGGTCCAGCCATCTTCCTGTCAGACTCGTAGCGCTATGTGTAAACAAGCTAGCAGATCTCCTCAGAAAGATTAAATATTATTAATTTGAGAAATGTCGCTGTCAAAAGAGAGCAAAGTCGCCAAAAAGTCGCCAAAAGCGTTGAAATCACTAGAGGCTTCTAACCTAAGCTCTGCTGCTGGTCATCAAGAGTGGCTAAGGCTAGTCAGTGATTTTTTTGGATCTGGAGACGTGTCATCCTCTGATGACAGCGACAGCAGTGACAGCCCTGTGGTATTTATCGTGTATGGATGTGAGTGAGTGCAATTATTCTGTGAGTGTATTTATCTGCAAGGAGAATCCATTACAATGTGTTTGATTTATTTTAACCCAATATTTAACTGTTGGTATCTCCGTTATGAATGTGTTAAACTATTATTGTCAACTAGCCTACACAAATATATGATTGCATAGGCTAACATTATTTTGTTCTCTGTTTCCTTGTCTCTCTGCCTCTCTGCCTCTCTCTCTCTCTCTCTCTCTCTCTCTCTCTCTCTCACACACACACACACACACACAGACACACACACACACACACACACACACACACAGACACACACACACACACACACACACACACACACACACACACACACACACACACACCCTCTCTCAAGGAAAACTGTAGCAGTAGTTCTTATACTATACCATGTGTCAAAATGATTGATGACTTCCGGTCCCGCCCACTAGATATGACATCTGGTCACCGCCCTTCCGGTTGTCCGTTGACTTGTCCCGCCCTTTCTGGTGTATATTGATAAGGATATGGATTGTCGTATTGACCGTTCGATCATGCGTTTTGACCGTTCGATCATGCGTTTTGACAGTTTTATCTACCGCATATGTTGTTTTTTATCTATTATCTTTCCGGCATATGTTGTTATGGTTTGCCTATCGTCCTAGCTAGTTGTAGATAATGTGGTTTTGTCAGAAAGTTTGAAGACTGTGTCACACACAAGCATTATCTCTTATGCACACAAGCTGGGTGTATTTTCTGTGTTTTTGATCTGTTTTTGACAGAAAGTTTGAATTTGTGGTCTGTATTCACTGAATGGGTCCTAAACACTGATATCTCTGCTACGCAGACGTCCACCCTCACATTCCAGAGGTAACAGTGAAAGTGAGAAAAAAGAGAGATGACTCTAATCATGTTTTTATATTTCACACAAATGATATACAATAATATCTTAGCAAAAAATCTACTGAAACCATTTAATTCAGCTTTAGAGAAACAAAAGAATAAAAAAATCATATTACATAAACATTCCGTTCTTTAGGCCTATAAGTGTATAAAATAAAATAGCTATCTTGCTAATTTAACTAAAGTTGAAAACCATTCAGTTCTTTATAAAAGTATATAATGAAATGCTTATAAAATAAATATCTTATTGATCCAATTGTTTTTGATAAACAAAAGAATAAAAATCATATTACATAAAAAAGGGTATACATTAAAATGGTTATCTTGCTAATTTAACTAAAGTTGAAAAACATACCGTTCGTTTAAAGTATAAATGAAAAGATTATAAAATAATTTAATAAAGGTTGAAAAACATACCGTTCTTTTATAAAGTATAAATGCAAAGATTATAAAATAATAGGAAATGTCAGTGTTTCTCTCTCTCTCTCTCTCTCTCTCTCTCCCTCTCTCGCAGCTCCATCTCGCGGCGTCTCACTCATTCAGTGTTTACGGTGCACGCGCAGGTGTCTGTCTTTCTAAGCGCGCGTCCTCCTACTCCTCACTAGCCTATTCCATATTAGGTAACAGGGGATTTTAGTTTTAGATAAATAAATAAAATTCTTAATCTCACATGTTTATAGACAGTTACAACTCCCGAACTTATGTGTTCAAGAAAGCTGATGTAAGCGCCTTTGTGCACAATCATTATCTCTTGCACGCACTAAACGGTCTATTTTTCACTTTGTGTAGCCTACTGGTCATTTTAGCAGTCCGTTTGACTTTACGATCTGTATTCGCTGAATCGCCCATAAACACTGATATCTCTGCAACGCATGGTTTAACGTGTTAGCCGTTTCTGTTTAAAGATACACAGATGGTGGACATTTTATTAGTCCGTTTGACAGGTTGAAATAGATTATTGGCGTTGCATAGGGTGTTGGCATCCTGTTTCGATCCTGACTCGTGATGTGCATTTCCTGAGTACAAATTTATTCCTTATGCAAGAGCGCCATCTTTCGTTGCAGTACCGTTTTTTCACCACAGGCACAACAGGTCTATAAATACAGAGTTTGGATTTCAGCCAAACCATCAGTTTACCGACTCTGACCAACTCACCTTTTCAAGATGCAAAAAAGTAAGTGTTTTATGTTATATTACTACGCTGTTTTTATACATTATGAATAGCATTGTTTTAAATCATTGATTGACTAGTTGCTTTTTGACTGTTATTGCGGCTGTTTTATCTAAGAAACATTGTTTTAAACTGCTTTGTCAAAAACATGGGTTATCATATCATAATTTCCCGGTTGTCGCACTCACCAGGACACATAAATCTGATTGTCAACTAGTTTTGGTCTATGTTTCAGAAAAAAACAAAATTATAATTTTGTTCGTTTTCCCATGACTTTTATTATGAAAAGACTAGGTCTTCCTTAACCCCCGTCGGTTGATTAGCCATTATGCTACATTTGTTTTTGTCTTTTTATGTTCACAACAAATGTTTTTCCCCACATCTAAGCTTTCATTACGTCTTTGCTCTGATTGTGTTCTAACGCTGGCCCGTCTGATCTCATTTTGATGTTCTATTATAAGTTATTGGCTTATCATATCATATGCGTGCTAACTGTGACTTATGTTCTATGAGTTCTACGTGTAATTGTTTACCCAAAAAATAGTTTACCGCCGTCTACATGGTTTCTTAAGTTGGGTCGCTATGTTTTCGTGATGTTTTAAAACATAAAAGTCTGTTTTTACACTTTCTGAAAAGCGGGGTCATTCAACCCAGCTGTTGTTGTTGTTGTTAAACCGACGCCACAGCAACCCTAGCGTTGGGGATGTAAGAACTACATCCTGTTTATGGTAAATTGTTCCTCGATTATGGTTGAAACCGAATACATATAGTGCTCTGCTACCATCTCGTGGTTGTTTTTGTTATAGCACCCCTGTTTTTGTAAAATACTGCCATCTCCTGGTTGTTTTTGTTATAGCACCCCTGTTTTTTGTAAAATACGGCCATCTCCTGGTTGTTTTTGTTATAGCACCCCTGTTTTTGTAAAATACTGCCATCTCCTGGTTGTTTTTGTTATAGCACCCCTGTTTTTGTAAAATACTGCCATCTCCTGGTTGTTTTTGTTATAGCACCCCTGTTTTTGTAAAATACTGCCATCTCCTGGTTGTTTTTGTTATAGCACCCCTGTTTTTGTAAAATACTGCCATCTCCTGGTTGTTTTTGTTATAGCACCCCTGTTTTTGTAAAATACTGCCATCTCCTGGTTGTTTTTGTTATAGCACCCCTGTTTTTGTAAAATACTGCCATCTCCTGGTTGTTTTTGTTATAGCACCCCTGTTTTGTAAAATACTGCCATCTCCTGGTTGTTTTTGTTATAGCACCCCTGTTTTTTGTAAAATACTGCCATCTCGTGGTTGTTTTTGTTATAGCACCCCTGTTTTTGTAAAATACTGCCATCTCCTGGTTGTTTTTGTTATAGCACCCCTGTTTTTGTAAAATACTGCCATCTCCTGGTTGTTTTTGTTATAGCACCCCTGTTTTGTAAAATACTGCCATCTCGTGGTTTGTTATTGGTACGACAAGCTGTTATATTTTATTTTATGATTGATAATCTGTTTAATTTAATTTAATTTATTTATTTTAATTATTTATTTTTTATTTTATTTATTTTTTATTTATTTATATTTAATTATTTTAAATTTTATTTTATTTTAAAATTTAATTATTTGTTTTTAAATGTAATTTATTTATTTATTTTTATTTTTATTTATTTATATTTAATTATTTATTTTTTTATTTTTTTATTTTATTTATTTATATTTAATTATTTTAAATGATTTATTTTATTTTAAATGATTTATTTTAAAATTTAATTATTTGTTTTTAAATGTAATTTATTTATTTTATTTATTTTTTATTTTATTTTAAATGATTTATTTATATTCAATTATTTTATTTTAAATGATTTATTTTTATTTTTTAATTTATTTTAAATTCATGCTGTGTGTGTGTGTGTGTGTGTGTGTGTGTGTGTGTGTGTGTGTGTATGTGTTTGTGTAAAATCAACTCACTAAATTGTCTTTCATGCATAAACAGGTTTTATATTTTTCCAGGCTCGAATAACCCGAATATTGAATTGAACGCCTTCCAAGCCATTAATGATGCATGTGAGAACTTATCTTTTATATTGTTTTATAAATTAAAATGAACTTATTTTATTCCATTTATTTTAACTAAATTTTTATTTTACAGTATCGGCTGTGATAGATCTTACGAAAGATGATGACGACGGCGAGAGTGCTGGACCAAGCGGTGAACCTTTGAGAAAGGTTAGAAAGACCAACGATTCCACCCCGCACGACGATGACGGCGAGATTGCTGGACCAAGCGGTGAACCTTTGAGAAAGACCGCGCGTTCCAGTTCCCCCGGTACCCCACCAACCATTCCACTAGCCGCCCCACCCCCCAGTCCTATTACACCGCCTACCAGACCTCCTGTCACGCCTCCTACCATCCCTCCGGTCATTCTACCTATCACCCCGCCTGTCACCCCACCCGTCATTTCCCCTACTACCCCGCCTGACAATCAGTCAGCCAGACCATCTACCACTGGCGCAAGCAGTCGGCAGCACAGTCCTGACACGACCGGATTTTACGGTAAGACTAACTACATTATCATAAGTTTAAAAATCCAAATTGAAACCGACCATTAAGAATTTTGTTATTTTTCTACACAACAGGTTCGACCGGAAAGCATGATGATGTGACGACTTGGAATAGTGATCAACTGGAAGCATGGGAGCGTGGTTCTTGGGCAAGTGAGCTCGACGACGACGAGGTATCGGTCGCAAACACTAATCAAACAATTGATGAAAACAGCGGTCAATCATCGGAAGAAGAAGACGAAGGAGACATTGAGGAAGAAGTAGCCCCAGCGGGAGGGTCTCAGGCAGTTGATGACGACGCTGCTACTCCTCTGATGCATACGCTTATTGATTCAATAGAATCATTGAGACAACAGTTTCGCGATGCACACAGCGAAACACAAAACCGATTAGAGACACTGCACACTCAGGTTCGTGACATACAGATAGAAACACGTAGTAGATTAGTCGCATTGAGCGACGATCTTCACAACTCTCAGTTGCAGGTACATAGCAGAATCGATGCGCAAGATCGATTTATTCAAAATCTGGTTGATAAAATATTTCGACGTATCAATAGAAACGGACGCGTGTTCAACGAACACCATCGTGAACTGGTACTTTTGGTTCATCATCTTCTTCTCATTCTCGTCGAACAGTCAGATGAGTAAAATACATGTGTTCCATTAAATCATGTATTGATTTTTATATATTCTGATTTTTATATTGTACTATTTCATTTATGGTTTTATACTCTGATTTTTATATTGTACTACTTCATTTATGGTTTTATACTCTGATTTTGTACTATTTTATGTTTGCTTTTTATACTTTTTTACATATACTCTTTTTTTTTTACTATTTACTTTTTACATATACTCTGATTTTGTACTATTTACTTTTTACATATACTCTGATTTTTTAAATATACTCTGACTTTGTACTATTTCATGTTTTGGTCTGAAATCTAAAATGGACGGTGCTAAAAGCTTTGACGCTGACGACACAGAACTGTCACCCGACGAAATTGAAATGCTAAGTATACTTCCTGATTCTTTAGAAGACTATCTGTTTAATTTAGAATCTTCACAACCCTTCGCTAATTTGGATCTTTTCGAATTAGCTGTAAATCCAAATATGAATTTGTACGATCACATGCCAAGTGTAGACGTTGATCCTGTTGTACAATTTGGCGGTGTTTTAAACAACCAACCACCACCAGACCACCCCGGCGGTAATGATACTTCGCAACCATCCACATCAGGTAATGTCGATTCTACTACTACACAGACTCTAAGTCGCACAGACATTGACAGGTTGATTCGTGAGGGTGGGGGCGTTAACGGATATCATGTTTTACCACGACCTCGTTTCAATAGCGTAACATTGAGAAGGACTATGAATCTGAGAGAGATTAACTCTACAGA
The DNA here is from genome assembly GCF_949319135.1 of Squalius cephalus. Classification (NCBI taxonomy): domain Eukaryota; kingdom Metazoa; phylum Chordata; class Actinopteri; order Cypriniformes; family Leuciscidae; genus Squalius; species Squalius cephalus. The sequence goes on from NC_137123.1 coordinate 15,436,278, forward strand.
TTTGGCCTCTTATCACACTTACTTGCACGACATGGTCAATGGGATTGTTAATTTTGCTAGAGAATTCGACCACAATTCCGTAATCAATATTACATTGTCAGCCCCCAGTCTCCAAACACCAGTCAGCGGGGTTTTAACTCATGGTAATAATTACAACGTGGATTTACTTCTCGATCAAATTGAAAAAGTTTTACAGAGCAACAATCGGTTACTATCTGACCAAACCGTTGAAATTGATGCGTCAGTAGCAATGAACAGACAAGGAGGAGGTCGTCGAAAAATTACAGATCTGGCCGTTGATCAGGTAATTAAAAGAAAAAAGTCGAGCTTATTCTGCCCAAACAATATTTCAAATAATTTGTGCTTTTCCATCTGTATCGCCCATTTCCTTAACCCACAACAGCCCGAGAGTGAGTTAGAAAAAGTGGCTGCCGTTATCCAAAACAGCGTAGGCTTCTCAATCCAAGACAAAATCGGTCTTGACGACATAGCATCGTTTGAACGTGCGCTAGACATTAAAATCGTCGTATTTCACAGATCTAACGCAATGGTCTTAGAAACGTACAAAAATTCTGACGAACCCCACCCAAAAACGATTTTCCTTTACCTACACAATGATCATTACTACATGATACTGAATTTGACTGGGTTCATGGGTTCACCATACGTGTGTCCATTTTGCTACAAATCTTACACCAACCGCAGGGACCATCGATGTAAGCACGCTTGCAACATCTGTTTTGACACCGATTGTCACAGGTTCCCTGTAAGAATCATACATTGTCCAGATTGTTTGCGGTACTGTAAATCGGCATATTGTTTCGAAATGCATAAAAAAAACTCACCTCCCGGTCAGGAATACCGAGCCTGTGATATGATTAAATACTGTGAGCTATGTAACAGACGTTACTACGTTAAACCGGGTGACAAGAAAAAAAGTAAACACATCTGCGCCCCGGACAAATGCATGCACTGTCGAGAGCGTCTGACGGGCAATGGGGAGCACCAATGCTTCATACAACCTCTAGAGCCTAAGGAGCCTTGTGAGAAATACATCTTCTATGATTTTGAAACGCGTTACGAAAATGGTAGGCACGTGGCTAATTTTGTTTGCGCCATCACATTCAAAGGTAAGAAATTTACTGCTCATGGTACCAACTGCATCGCTAAGCTAATCAACCATTTCAGACAACCTCAATACGAAGGCTACTGCTTCATCGCTCATTACGCCTCCAGATTTGACTCCTTTCTAATCCTCGAGTATTTTTGCAAATCCGGGATCGCGCTTGAGGTCATAATGCAAGGGTGCAAATTACTTCTGTTGTACGACGAAGCATTCTCCCAGCGATATATCGACAGTTACTCATTTTTCCCATTCGCTCTGGCCAAAATGCCCGCGGCGTTAGACTTAACGACGACTGAAAAAGGTTACTTTCCGCATCTTTTCAACAGGGTGGAAAATGAGAACTATTTCGGACCATACCCCGACAAAAAGTTCTACAACTACGATAACATGTCTGATAAAGACAGAGAAAAGTTTGATGCGTGGTACAGCACGGTTCAGGGTAAGTTCTTTGACTTCAAGAAAGAACTGTACGCGTACGGCGTTAACGACGTCGTCTTATTACGCGAAGGGTGTATGACATACAGAAAGTCTTTCATACAATGCACCAAACTTGACCCTTTTGCGTTCACGACGATCGCCAGCTGCGCGATGGGTGTCTTCAAAACACATTATCTCAACAGAAACACGCTCGCCCTGACCCATAACAAAGCGTACGTCCATCAGAATAAGGCCTACTCAAGCGGTTCGATCGAATGGCTAGAGTATGTAAAAAAGACTCGAAACGTGGACCTTCACCACGCCGTAAACCATGGTGAAGTATCGATCGGTAACTACTTTTTAGACGGCTACTACGAGCAGGACGGTGTTAGGCACGGTTTAGAGTACGCCGGCTGTGTCTTCCATGGTCATTGCTGTCGCTTTGAACCCCATCATAGCCACCCCCTTTCTGGAGTACCCTACGGGGTTCTCAGGGGCGAGTTTGACGATAAGATTGAAATTCTGCAGAACGCGTACGGTTTGCAAATCGATGTTCTTTGGGAATGCGAATGGAACCGGATGAAAAAGACCGACCCCTCTGTGATAGAATTTATGACCGATTATTCCGCCCCGGAGAGATTGAACCCCCGAGATGCGTTGTACGGTGGCAGAACGAACGCCTACAAACTTTATCACAAAGTGACCGGTGATGAGAAAATAAGGTATCTCGATTTCACTAGCTTATATCCATATTGTCAAGCGAGGAAAACCTATCCGATCGAACACCCCCAAATCATATTCACAGATTTTGAACCGATTGAAAATTATTACGGGCTTATCAAAGCGACCGTGTACCCTCCGCGTAAATTACTGCACCCGGTTCTCCCTTACAGATGTCAAGGAAAACTCATGTTCCCGCTATGCAGAACCTGCGCTCAGGAGCAAAACCAGACCACGAGTTGTAGTCACACGGACGAGGAAAGATCGCTCTCGGGCTGTTGGGTCAGTATCGAGCTTTTAAAAGCCATCGAGAAGGGATATGTGGTGGGCAAGATAGACGAGGTTTGGCATTTTCCGCAGCGGTCAGACACGTTGTTTGCCGAATACGTAAAAACGTTTTTGCGCTTGAAACAACAAGCGTCCGGCTACCCGTCCAATGTCGTCACGGATGCTGAGAAAGAGACTTACATTCGTGAGTATTTTGAAAAAGAGGGGATTCAACTCGACCCCGAAAAGATTAAGTACAACGCCGCCCAGAGGGCAATAACGAAATTAATTTTGAATTCGCTATGGGGACGTTTCTCTTTAAGACAGAACTTGCCTCAAACTACTCTGGTGAACGACCCCGAAGATTTCACCAGAATTGTTTTTGGCAATACCGACACGTTGTCGTATTTCTCATTCGTTTCAGATGACGTAGCGCTCGTCCAGCATAAACCATCCAAAGAGGATGTTTGCAAGGCGCGCGACGTAAACGTTTTTGTAGGTGCTTTTACCACCGCGCACGCCCGACTGGAATTGTACGAATTGATGGACAGACTCGGCAGCCGATTGCTTTACTCTGACACAGATAGTGTTATTTTTGTGTCTAGGGAGGGGGACTGGGAGCCTCCTCTGGGGGATTATTTGGGAGATCTGACTAGCGAATTGGACGATGGGGATTTTATATCACAATTTTCGTCGAGCGGTCCCAAATCGTATGGTTTTGCCACGGCCAAAGGTAAAGTGTGTATGAAAGCTAAAGGGATAACCCTGAATGCTAAAAATTCACAAGCTATCTGTCTCGAATCCCTGATTGGTCTGGTTGACAGTTATGTGACGTCGCATGATAGATCCAAATACATCCTGGCTCAGAGCGGGAATATTGTGCGAAATAAGAGCTCTCTCACATTGCACAACAAACCAGTCGTTAAAAGGTTCAAGGTCGTGTACAATAAACGTAGACTTTTACAGGACTTTAGCACGCTTCCTTATGGCTACTGATCAGATGATGCACAGAGGCTCTCAGGATGTTTCCGATTTTGATTTCAGACTTCAACACCCTTTCTCTTGTGTCGTGAGCGGCCCATCAAATTCTGGAAAGTCTTATTTTGTAAAACTTTTGTTGGAAAAAGGTTTGAATATCATTTCCAAGAAAATTGAAAACATTGTTTGGTTGTATGATTGTTGGCAGACTTTGTACGATGATTTACTTCAATTGTATGACATTAAATTTGTGCAAGGAATACCCCAGACTCTGAATGATGATGATTTACTGCCTGTCACCAAGACAAACCTACTCGTGGTGGATGATTTAATGGAGCAAGCTAGCGGTAACGTGGAACTTCAACGGGTTTTTACGCAATACTGTCACCATAGGAATCTCAGTTCTATTTACATAGTGCAAAATTTATTTGCACAGGGTAAGTCCAGCCGAACCATAAGCTTAAACGCCAATTATATGATACTGTTTAAAAATCCTCGGGACGTCAATCAAGTAGCGATGCTAGGACGTCAAATGTACCCGGGAAACACTAAATACTTTATGGAGTGTTATCACGACGCAGTCGACCGTCCTTTCGGCTACCTAATGATAGACTATAAAGCAAAAACTCCGGAGCAGTACCGTCTCAGAACAGGATTGCTTTCTGACCGTCAAGTGGTTTATATCCCGAAAAAAAGAAGAACGTGATCAAACGTCATGTCCGCCAGACTTTGTAAACATCTGCCGGTGTTAAAACTGCTACATAAATCCAGTCCTAAACAGCGACGTCTTATTTTACAATCGTCGTCCGACGAATTCATTTTAGCGTTGTGTGAAGTGGCGCTTAACATCCTCTACGGTACCATTCCGGTCAATAGGCAACAGTACCAAAAACTGAAAAAGAGAAAAGCCGAAATCAAATTTATAGCCGATAAAAAAATTGGCATTACGGCCAAGAAACGAGTCTTCAACCAGAAGGGTGGATTCCTATTGCCGCTTCTAAGCGTCGCAGTACCCTTTATATCAAGCTTAATAGCAAATCGATAGGATGGAGTATGCCGAAAAGATGTATTTAGTTCCACACCATCAACTGGATAAGATGAAGAGTGAAAATGTTCGCGAGAACATTCAACGGAGCGTGGAAAACGATTTGGATGATAGCATAAGAAATATTTTACGTCGCACTGACCTGAATCCGTACGAAAAAGCCAAACTTTACACCAATACCCTGAGTAGGTTTTTGACCATCGTTAAACAAGGCGATCGTGAGAGCAGTGTTTTAACGCTTTCGCTACCCGATACTGATCTCAATCATAAAGACGAACCAGCGGATGGTGATAATAATGTCGAAGACGGCAGAGCTGAGGGGGAGGACATTGTCGATGAAGTTCTGAAGAACGTACCTTCGAGAAGCGTGAAAAACAGCAGATACATATTAGACAAGATGTCTAAAGCTAAAGCGCTAAGTACGTGGAACGAAACGGGGGAGTTTGTGTTCAGGGGTAAAGCCGTACAAGGGTCGCACATGGTCGATTTGTTAAAAAATGTTACGGCACCGCAAAACGTTAGGGATGAACGGAGACCTCGAGGATGGTCAGAGTTTCTACGTGCCTTTGCCGAATTAAACATCCCATTTTCTACAGTACCAAATCAGCAGGTCAGACGCAAGATTAAGTCTCTAAAGACTAAACCCGGCAGCCCTCCACGTGTTAGACCTTATAAAAAGACACAAAGATATTCACCTTACACGGTTCCAAACCCCGAAGACTCGGTGTTTAAATCGCCGGCTCTCAAACGAAAGCGATGGTTGGAATTTTAACAAATACATTAAATAAAAGATGCTAAAAATATATATAATGGTTTCAAGATTTTTATTTATACGTCAAACACGTCTGCACACAGGGGACACAGGATAACATTTTATCATTACAAACATGCGGTCTTAATCTCTTTACAAAGAGGGACACCATTTTATCATTTTTGATATAATCATCGGTATATAGTTTCATCACATGGTTATAGTCATAACCTCTGACTAAATGATACAGAAAAAACACACAATGCTGACCACAGGTATCTGATGAAAAATCCTGAACACGTCTGTCGGAATATAACACATCGACGTTGTTGGCCGTTAGAAAGTTATTGATGGTGATTGGAAAGCGGGGGCTGTTGGGCGGATTGCCAAAACTATCGAAAAAACAAGCGGCTCCGTCTTGGGTTAAATAAACGGCAACCCAATGCTCTCCCGGTAGCCGAGCAGGGTGGGTGTTTATGACGGCCATCGACGGTAAGATCCTAAGCGGTTTTTCGGGTAGTTGATCGCTCGGTAGCACGCCGAGAAAATGAGTCCTGCACGTAATTTTATCCATGATCGCGGTCAGTTGTAGAGTATTCATCTCAGTAGTAATCGACTAGTACTTGTCGCCGGTTAGACACTTCAATGATGCTGTCGAATACGGCATAAATTAATAAATTAACGGTATTCGGCAGCGGTTGTCTGAATCGAGCTTCGAGTCTGATATTCCCGGACTTGATGAGGGAAATGTGCTGACCACAGTCTTCATCAGGCGTGAGATTAAACGCGTAAAGCGTGTATCCGTTCAGGAAATCAGCCCTGTCGATAGAGAGTGCCTGGTTTTTAAGATGTCTTCCTGTCGTCATCGCCAACTGATAAAATTCACGCACTGCCGTACCAGCTTCGAAATTAGGCTGTAGAGGCTTGGAGGGGAATTGTTGACCGTCTACATAGACGGCCAGGAACTCAAGATCGTAATGTTTGAAAGCAAATGGATTTTTTTCGTAGGAACCGGTGAATGCGTCATTGTCGACCATGGCTATGACGATAGATTTTGGTAGGGTCCCTAAAAACAGATTTTCTTGATTTGAAACACGTGTACCCTCAGGTATGGAGAAATTTTTTAGAACCACCCTATCTATGGGGTACTTTGCGGTTGTCGAGAGTAACGCCTGGGCGTGCCCCAGTCTCACCGGTGGTGCTACGGCAACTTTCTTGACAAATAGGGACGCCGACTCTATTTTTATTTTGTAAGCCACATCATCACACCTCATCAGACAGAATTCATCTTTTGCTCTAATTAGACGTATCTTGATGTCAACTCCATTCAGCAAAAGTTTTTCTTGAAAGAATATATCACTGTGTATAGGGGCCATCAGCTCCACCACCTTACTTTCGGTGGTGTAGGTCGATCTCTTTGTCAACCCCGCGTTACGGCCTACGGGGTCATTCACATCCATGTGACCGGCAGTGTCTTTGTAAAACAGTCCGGCGGAGAAAAGAGATTCCAACGCATCTTTACTGTAGTTGATCAGACTCTCTATGATGCAACGGTAAGGGTAGGTGCTCGAACTCTGTGATATCAGACGATCGCCCAGGGTCACGTCGACTTGTGAAAATATGGTGGCTCCGGGGTAATTTATTAAGGCAACCCGTGCAGGATGCACAATGTTCTCTCCATTAGGTCTCGTGATTTTCAGGCGTAGATAGAGCATCGTGTTATTTAGGTCCACATAATCATCGCCATTGCCTGCGATAAAAAACTCTAATGGCGCGGTGTCCGATATGGCGGATAAAGGGGCAACTTCTAAATAGCCGTTTTTCTCAATAACCGTCTGTGTCAGCGGGACCGTAAATAAGTCCAACTCGGACTTGATGCATTCCCCCGACATACGATGCAGTAGCGCCATGTTAGAATATGGTTTTTACGAATCTCTTGGTCGTCGCTTTTCGACTAACAGACTTCTTACGCTTTCTACGTGTGACTGGACGCTTCCTTGTTCCGCTTGTTGTTTTCTTCTTCTTATTACCCCATTGACCACGCCTCCTCACACCAGGTGGTTTAGACATCCTCTTACGGGCCATGACCATCAGTCCAGATCCGTCTTGAGCATTAGCATTATTGCTATGCGCCCGCGTCAATACGTTTGAGACGACGTCGGATACTATATTTTTAGCAGCGGATTTTAGATGGGGTTTCGCGATGCTAAATCCTCTTTTTAACAGAGGTATGGCCATCCTGAACAAACCTCTGAAAAGTCCTCCTAACCCTGCCCCGTACATAACCCCTCCCCCGGCATAGCCTGGCAAACCCCCGCCGGCCTGATTTCGGTAATAGTCCACATAGTCCGCGGTATTGTGCTCTCTAGGGCCATAGTAATAACTCATTTTAAAGAATAGAATGATTCGTTGGCTTAAAGTGTAGTTTTACGATGACTTTCCCGTAAGAAAATGGTATTTCACAGTTTTGGTCGTCCTTCAACTCTATGGTAATGCTGGTGATGTGATCCTTGTTGATCGATGCGTAATGCGGGTTGTCGTATCTAGCAATGACCGTCTCGTTGCTTTTACCCGATATATGTACGCATCTCAAAAGCGGGACGTAAGAATCACCGACCGATTGATATTGAATGATGTCGGTGTAAACGTACATTGTGTAGAACCCTGCGTTGATATCGGATTGATGAGGAGCGTACGTGATATGACTCGTAGTAAAATCTGCTTCTTTATGGTAGTTCGAGCGTCCGAGAGCATCGTCCGGTATCATTCCTAAAATAGTGGCTAGTCTGCCTTGAAAGCTGACTGAAACATTGGGTTTCGCGATCAGAAACACTTTGTTTTTTAATTCATCGTAATCCAATACGGCCGTCGGTGCTAGAAGTTGATTTATCACGCGGAGGATCGCACGAATGTTCGCGTAGTACCCACCAGATATGTATAATATCCTCGATACAAAAAACGTGGGTAAGTCTTTTTTAACTGTGTCTTTGGGGTCCCCACTATTTTTGAATATGGGGCCTGTGTACAGGGTGAAACCCCCGTCTTTGTCATTAAAGTTATACCAACTTCTAGGATATTCGATTTCGGCGAGCCCCACCTCCCATTGTCCTTTCAATTGTATAGCTTTTGCTAACCTGGTTGTATAGCCGGATATGCGATTTTCGGGGTAAACCGAGCTCGATGCATTGCACGGTAGCGTAATGTAGAACCCTTGATCATCCATGACTGTCCTTCGCTCGTATGAACTCATCCATTAAACGTCGGGGTGTTTTAAGTCCAACAGTGTTTTTTTATCTATATAACTATTGAATTTTGAAGGCCAGCCTAGCCATTTCACTAAAACAAGCGTAGATTTCCCTTGTTTTTTCTGACCTAAAATCTTTTCCACCTTAAAAGATTTGTTTTTACTCACAATTATTTTTTGTAACTCTTTTTCATAAAAAACCCCCTCGATGACATCACCGTCATAATCGCTGAGTCTGTAGACCGGGGGTTGTCGCGGAATGCATGCGGATATGGTGAAAAATTCTTCCGTGTAGTTCTGCTCATAACCTTTGGCGAACGGGCCTCTCACTTTAGAAATCCTGACGACGTCGCCGACTTTGAAATTAAATACGGCTCTCTCGGTCTTCTTTATATCACCATACAAGTTTTGAAACACTTGATCCTCGTTTACTTTGTCGACGTCCACGGGTCTCATGCAGATACTTCGGTGATAACTGGTGTTGTACCCCTGCATAATGTCTTGTAAAACATCTGTGTATCGTCGGGAATTTGTAGCTGTTAAAAATCTCCACATACGACTCTTTAACGTTCTATTAAATCGTTCTACGACGCTGGCTTTCAAATCGGTAGCGGTAGCGAAATGATCAATGTTGTGCTTTTTCATTACATCTTGAAATTGTTTGTTAAAAAATTCCTTCCCCTGATCCGTCTGCAATTTCTGTGGCACACGACCCTCCTCGAGTATAGACTCGAACGCTCTAGCGACCTCGGGCCCACTCTTATTCTTCAACACGCGACTCCACGCATACTTGCTAAATACGTCTATGCAAGTCAACAGATATTTATTGCCGTCGTTATCCTTGGCATAGGCGATCATGTCGACTAGATCGGCCTGGAACTGGGTATCGACCCCGTACACAACCACTCTATTTCGTTTGTATTTTATAGGAGCTGTTTTGTGTAAAGTGTAAGCATCCTCACCAGACAACCATTCTGAAACCTTTTTATCGCTTAGTCGGACCCCGCTATCTTTTAAGACGGCGTCTTTTAATCGTTTTTTACCCCCTAAAGAGCCCGGGTTGGAGGGTGTATAATAAGCCTTTTTCATGAGCTCCGACATGCTGCCGTTTCAACCGCTGCAAAAGAATAACTCATACATGTGGTTTGAATCAATCTTTTATTAAAAAATTACAGGATACATGATTGAAGTAAAATAGTGTTAATATAACGCAAGTAAAATGGATATAATAAAAGATAGTATACATGGATATAATAATAATAATAATCTTAGTACAACAAAATCTAAGTAAAATTGATAATAATAATAATAATAATGTTAGTACAACAAAATCTAAGTAAAATTGAATATAATGATGTTAGTACAAAACGGAATATAGTAAAATTAGATATAACGATGTTACATGCATAGTCTAAGTAAAATGGATCACTGATAGTCTAACCAGAAAAGAAAATCGCGACAGGCCATCATGTTTTTGTCTAGGATGTAATCGACGTACATTACGACAATTTCATTGACATTTTCAGACATTTCGTCCTGATCATCAGAGCCATATTCTTTTGATTTCTTCACCAGCTCGGTACACACATCAACCACATAGGTACAAGTACATAGCACATCGGTGACCCCGAGCGGGAGTTGTGATTCACACATCATATCTAGAACCTGTTTTATCATTACACCGGGGGGATCGAAGCCATAAGAACATTTGTCCGTCAAATCATCCCATGAATTAGCGGCTCCTCTTATATACACCATTTGTTTCTTGAAATTTGCTTCACGCGTAGTTGCCTCCATAGGTGGATGACCGTCGCGTGATGCAAAATCGATAATCTTTTTCATCAGTTTGGTCATCTGTCGTCTGTAATGTCCTTTAAACAGGAATTCCATACAGCTGGTTAGACTACTGGCAGCACCCATACTAGTGGGGTCTTGGTCACTCTCCATTCACGATCGAAATACCTTCCCAGAGATCAACGACGTCGTGCACTATTTCCTCACAGGGTTTGTCCAGAAGTCTCGTCCTGATTTCTTCTAGCTTAGCGGCGATGAATGGTTCGTCTTTTAATTCGTACAGAATAGTCCCGACTGTTCCTTGAATACGTTGTGGGTGAGATTTCAACCCCAACCGTCCTAGGAGGATACCGATGATGGCGTGAAAATAGGGTCTAAACAGTTTGCCTGAAAGTTCATCAAAATGTGTGTCAAAGTAGTAGTTAGGTGGGTCGAACAGGCAGGAATGTTGCAGTTGACTAGGGTGATCAATCTCACACCCTTCGCACTCGTCCTTCAGCTTCTTTCCGATGAGATGTTGCAGCAAAACCACTGTCGCGGCTTTTATGATTTTGAATCCCACGTCACTGAAACATCCGTCTGTAGCATCGAAACCGGGTTTAGCATGAGAGAGGTCAGGCAGGTTGGGAGATTCAAGCTTTTTGTTGGATGGTGATGGTGGTGGTGGTGGTGGTGGTGACCATGGTTTAGTACAAGCACAGTCGCACTCGATCTCCGGATCCCTGTCTAAGCTACGTTTGCGTCTTTCAGCCAGAGCCCAGTCTTTGCGCAGGTCCAATGGTTCAGGGTTGAAAATGTTACCCGGACACCAAACGCTTTCAATGCATGGTTCAAAGTCTATGCGACGTTTGATAGTTTTAGCCGGAGCCCAGTCTTTGTGTATGCCCAATGGCCCGCAGGCGTCAGTCAGAGTATGGAGGGTTGCGTTGTCGTCAGGAGGTTCGAGAATGCTACCGAAAGAGATACCGCAGCTGCATACATGATTGGGTTCTGAAGTGGCGTCTTCAGCCATGGTTTATAAATGCTGCTTGGAAGGGTCTGGTCGCAGGAATTTATGATAGTTGTAGTAAAGGGGCGGGGTTGTTGTAGCACTCAAAACCTGATTAATAGGCGTTATTTGGATAGGTCTGGCTTGCGAGCTTTAGGATGGCTGTAGTAAATGGGTGGGGATGGTCGAGACCACATGCCACTCCGTGGGCATGTCTGAGGGTTGAACAGTTGCACTTTAATTTTGCTGTATTCGTCATGCATGTCACACCATTTGAACATTTTGTTGATGATTGAAAAAACCATATTCAGGAGATTCAGATCGCACCAGTCGAACAAAAATTGCATTTCATACAGATCGTGATGCTCGTTAGGCTGGATGCGTCCCGACCGCTTGTTGTTGAGCTTTGTCTTGTCTCTACAACAGAATATGTAAACAGAATCAGTAGGACTCTTGTTAGTATGGTCACCTACCACACGGTACCGAACATTATCGGTCACCCCGTCCCACTCCGAAATGTACAAAGGCTCTTCGCCGTCATCATTCAGATCCTTCCAGACACGATTGTAGAAGAGAGTCCAGTCTTTTTCAGGAAATACCACACACGTATCTTCCCCAGGCTGAAACTCTCCGACGCTGTCAGTGGTGTAGAGTGTAACAACTCGAGTTGGTTTGTGAAATTTGTAGCCGAATACACGGTTCCTACACATTACATATTCAGCTGTAGTCCATTCCGAAAGTTCATGGAGAAAACTTGTCAAACGGATGCGTCCGAAAGGGTTCTTTTTTCTTGGTGCCATAGTCAGCCTTTCCATCATTTGGTCGCACACCCCCGGCTCTGGGGATTGAGGAGAGGATAAACCATCCATGCTCATGTAGCTCATGTTTTTGGTGATGGTTTTACAACACACTACCACCCATTTATATACATTGCTCTGGAATGTGAGGGTGGACGTCTGCGTAGCAGAGATATCAGTGTTTAGGACCCATTCAGTGAATACAGACCACAAATTCAAACTTTCTGTCAAAAACAGATCAAAAACACAGAAAATACACCCAGCTTGTGTGCATAAGAGATAATGCTTGTGTGTGACACAGTCTTCAAACTTTCTGACAAAACCACATTATCTACAACTAGCTAGGACGATAGGCAAACCATAACAACATATGCCGGAAAGATAATAGATAAAAAACAACATATGCGGTAGATAAAACTGTCAAAACGCATGATCGAACGGTCAAAACGCATGATCAAACGGTCAATACGACAATCCATATCCTTATCAATATACACCAGAAAGGGCGGGGCAAGTCAACGGACAACCGGAAGGGCGGTGACCAGATGTCTTATCTAGTGGGCGGGACCGGAAGTCATCAATCATTTTGACACATGGTATAGTATAAGAACTACTTGTAGCACCTCTGTTCAATCTTTCTGATTTTAGTAAATGTTTGTAAAAGTGCCTTTTAAATTATTTATTAAAATAAAAACTTTAAAATAATTTGAGCTTCAGCCTGGTTTAATAGCATATATTAATGTCTTTGGTCAAATTAAGCTGTACAATAAATAGTTTACCCCTTTAAATGCAATGGATTTTGAAAGATATCAACAAAAAACGGGCAAAAAACTTTAAAAGCGATTTTCTCAGGTTTTCAATTGTAAAAAGAGGACAGACGACCATAATTCAAATGTGTATATCTTTACAACCATTCAAGGTATGACTTTGACTTGGAAAGCTTATGGTCAACTCTTTCCATTAATACCAAAATCTCAATTTTGAAATTTGGGTCACTGTGACTCATTTTGCTGGATCAGGTCACATTTGAACTTGATCACTGAACTCATTAAAATCCTTCTTTCTGACTTCGATTTATGTTGTTGGTTAGTGAATCTGCATAAATGCCCAGCATTTTTGATATAATATAAAGGATTTCTTAAAAGTTCTTTAAAACAAAAAATCATTCTTTGAGGCACACACAGATGTCAAGATTCAGTCTATGCATCTCAACAATGGTGAGGAGCAGACTATTCAATTAGGAAAAGTAAATTACATAGACAATTCAGATCATAATTTATTCATACCGCAATGCATGATGGGAGCCATTAATGAGTTGTGATTGGTGGCAGCCACTGCAACATGCTTTATTATTGTCACCATTGTTGAGATTCACAGGCTGATTATTGATGTCTGTGTTTTAAATAAATTTATCTGAATGTCTTTTGATCAGAACAATGTTTATTAAATATTTTGAATTATAAGTAAAGTACTGATAATCATAGGCTGAAGAATCATAGAGCTGCTGCTAACAAGTTAAGCCAAACTATCTCAATAAGTTTCCTTTTTCAGATCACAGCATGATTATGTCAAAACATAACCAACACTATAAGATAACATTTTACTTTGTTCATTTAACTGTTATAAATCAATAACAGCAGACAAACAACAGTAAATATTAAAGTAAACATGTAATGGTCAGAGCCCAACTAAAGCAAACACCCATCACCTTAATGGTAACTTACAATTTGTGATTTTCTTCTTCAGTGATTCTGCTTGTTAACATCAGGTGTCTTCAATAATGCTCAATCATCACTAAATTAATCACTTAATTATCTCCTCAGCCCTAAATGCCGCTTCATCTGAAAGCAGGTGATGGCGATTTACTACTAATCAAGGAACCGGCTTTACTGACGAGATGCGCATAACAATATCGCGATTTAAATCGCCCAGCCCTACGAACAAAATCCAGTCAACAGAGCAATCCAACATGACAGAGAAACTAGAGACTTTCATACAATCAGGTACAGATTTTACAGAGTTTAACATGAAAATACTGCTTACTGTGCAATTAACATATATAAATAAGATGTGTAATACTCCAGTGAAGCAGACAATTAAGTATCAACTACGTTATTGCAGTGTTACTTTAAATTGCACAAGTTTTCTCCTCTAATGCATTTGCTTTGCTGCACAAATGTGAAATAAAGGCTAAAATATAGATTTGCAAGACTAATACAAAAAAACTATTCTGCCAACTCTTATAAGCTCAATGACAATATACACAGTTTAAGAAACCAGAATGTTATTGATAAAGTAATGATGTTTATGAGCTCATAATGATGGATTATCAGTTTGTGAGGAGCATCAGATGTATATTAGCAGTAATACAGTTTAATGTGGATCTGCTGAAGTCACTGCTAGAGTTTCATATTCAGAAGATCTGGACTGAAGCTCAAGAGCCGTGTAATTAGTTAAGTTTACCTTATGGATTATAGCAGCACTGTCCTTGTACAGCATAACAGTTCTAGCTTTTTCAATTAAATCCAAATTACTTCTTAATAGTAGTTCAATTACAAAAAAAAAAAAAAATTCGAAACAAAATTTATTACGCATGCAGACTAGGCACACACAGACATCAAGAATTAGTATGCATCTCAGCAATGGTGACAAACAGATCAAATCTGAACATAAGGTACATACATAAGGCTGAACATTATTTATTCATGCAGAAATGCATGATGGGAGCCATGAATGTGTTTTGATTGTGGCACTGCACCAATGTTAAAACACAATCAACATCATCAGATAACTTTTGCTATGTGTTCATCTAGCTGTTATAACTCAGTTACAGCAGCCAAACTAAACTTTTGTTTAAGGGTCAATTTTGTGAAGAGCCCAAATAAAACAAACACTGATCACCATAATTGTGACTTGTATTTTTTTTATTTTCTCCTTCAGTGATTCTGCTTGTTAACATCAGGTGTCTTCAATAATGGTCAATCATCACTAAATTAATCACTTAATTATCTCAATTTTAACACTGCTTCAGTGTTACTTATAACACTCTGAGTGTGGACTCATATATTTCATTTCATTTTATTTTGTTTCGAACATATTACAAATAGACAAAGAAAATACAATATAACATATATAAGTTGTAAACAAAGCAACAAAACAAAACAAAACAAACAAAGTATTTATCCACAATATTTGAATAAATAACTAATGTGTTCGAAAAGGAGCAGGAGGAAGCCAAAGCTTATTACTTCCCACCCCTGATTTCAATGCTCATAATTACTTAAACACTTATTTACACCATTTCTTTACAAACTTAAACCAAACACCCCAAAAACAATGAAAACAGAAACACAACAGCCAAACATAATAATTTACTGTGCAACCCAGCACATTATAATCACCTGTCCCTTTACAGTCTGTATAATATCCCCGCCCAACATTACCTGTCTTCATCCCTGTATCCTTTTATAAGCATGTTTCTATACAATATTTTAAACTTATATGTACTGTTTTTTAGCTCCAACTCCAAACCATTCCACAAACTCACCCCACATACCGTTATGCACATGCTTTTCATATTTGTTCTGACTTTGAATTTTTTGAAATTATATTAGCCTACCCTCCTAAAGCTACACTGTGTAACTTTTTTAGTTGATTCTTAGCAAAAAACACTTAGTTCTTTCAAAAATATATGTGCTCATTAATGTATATTTACTTCTTTCAAGTAATAAAGTATTCTCTTAAGTTTATAATCTGCCATTGAAAGTACATACGGGTGAGGGGTTCGAATGCCGGTCGCCATGTTGCCCCTCCATCTTGAAACTACATTAGCCAAAGAGGGACATACCTGTAAATTCAAGCTTCGCCTTTTGTGTTTTTCACTCAGTGACACCGTGACGAATGCGAGGGGGAGATTACTCGAGAGCTCGCGAGTGCCGGCAGATTTGAAAGATAGTGTGGTGTGTGTGTGTGTGTGTGTGTGTGTGCGTGCGTACTCACATTTGAAAGAGAGAATTAAAACGTCAACGCGACAGACAAATCAGCAAGACCATAGTCAATATTGGAGTAACTTTTCCCAGATGGAAAGAGCTCATGAGGAGAAAAGATTTTAAAACGGACGCCGAGGTTGCCTGCTTTCTTCTCGACAGGTAATTCAGCCTGTTGTAATTCATTTGTGTAAATTCGAAGTTTTATAGTTGCTTGTCTAACCATAGCATGGTTGTGCATAACGCCAGAACGACCTCTAGTATAACTTCATCCTCGCGTCAATGGTGAAAAAGTATTGTTTACCTTGTAACATAAATCTGTGCTGCGACGGATCACAGGTAATGAATAGTTTTAAAGGCACAATTTTTTAAGCTATATAAAAAAAAGGACACTGTAAATTTTAGTTATTTTTAATTGCTTTTACTTTGTACACATTGTAACGTTAGCCTAATCTGATTATGCTGGGATAGCCGATTCCAAGGGTGACATTTACTGACATCTGTCCTGTAGTTTTATTCATTTTAGACGTATTGTTTAGTCGAACTGGAAGCCATGTTAATCTTGGAATAATACGGCCACCGTAGGAGTTAAAACGCCCTCGGAATTGAGAGGAACAGAAACTAATATTCACTGGGTAGTCATATACAATTTCACCGCTAGATGGGGGTAAAAATCACACAGTGTAGCTTTAAGTTATACCCACCCTGCCTATCCATAAACATTTTTTTGCATATTTCCTGGAAGTAAATTATTTCTTGCTTTGTACAAAATTTGAGCAGTCTTAAATTTAACCAAATCAATGAACTGTGAACAATGAACATTTAATATATGTGATTTAAAAAACAATAGATTGGTATGTTCAAGGTGTCCTGTATTATTAATGATTCTTATAGCTTTTTTTTTGTAATGTGCATAATGGCTGTATAAACACTGAGAGTGTTAATTTAACACTGGGGATTTAGCAGAATCACCGAAGGAAAGACAAACACAAGAACTACAACTGACTTTGACGCACTAAGAAACAGCGTTATCTGGAAACACACCCCTGACCTTCTGCCGTCAGTCTGAAGCTCTGGCTACGCGAGACTAATTGATCAAACAGCTTTACAAAAATACCTGAAATAGTTTGCTTCATTATTTTAGACAGTTCAACCGTGCACTGAATGTTTTTTAATATATATTGTATCGGGATGTTGTGGCCGATCGACCACTTGGGATTTTGAAGAAGCAGAAAGGTTCTTTTTTAAACACTCAATGAAGCCAAGGTTGAAGATAAAACCCAACATTTATTAACACACTTCATGGGCATGCCCCAAAAAAAACAAGCAGTTATCAAGCAAACACACTCGCCCTCCACCAGGAGGAGGCACTGATGCTCTACTCTTTTTAACACATACAAAAACAGATTGTAGTAAATACAATCTTCCTTAATAAACAATCTATGCCATATGGTCTTTTCAACTCAGTATTCAAAAAGAACATACTTTAATATGTTTCTTCACATTAAATACACCACACTTGATACTTTATTAGTTATTAGAAAAACAGTGGATGAAGTGATATTTACATGCAGTTCACAGTATGAAACAAAACTCGCAAATGTTCTATTAGTCATGTGTCTGTGATGAAGCAGCTTGTGAATGAGCAACACACTCTGCAGGAAAAGACAATTTATACAGACTTCATATATCCAAAGCAGTAACACGCACACACACACACACACACAAAAGATTCACTCAGAAATACATCACAGTATGGTATTAACGTTGGTTGCAACTTGCAACTTAACACAATGGCATTCACTTGAGGTGTTTGTGATCAGATGCTCAAAATCTTCCTGCAACATTGATGCTGCTGTAGATCACACTGGAATCATCAGATCTGTTCAATAAGTGTAAAAAAAGACAAAATAAGATTAATCATACACATAAAACCTTGTTTCTCTGAGTCGCCTGCAGAGTTTTAGGGATTGGTTCAAATCTTTAATGGTGAGTAACGAAGTGCGCCTCACCTGGCAGAGTCAGCAGGACCACGATCCCTCACGTCTCCAGACTGACCTTCACCCTTCACACTCGTGTTCCCTGTGTTTCTGTGGTGCTGGACGGTGGCGTACTGAACCTCGTCTTCATCTCCAGCGCTCTGAGGCTTCCTGGGTCTCTTCTGAGCGATGCTTGCGTACATCAAGTCATTCTGAACGCCTGAATCACTCGTGCTCATCTGATTCGTCCCCGCTGCGCTGATGTTTTCCTGAACGAACACACACAGTCCAGATGTTCACACTACAATCTGTCACTGTTCCTGGATCAACATTCCTGTCCAAAAATCTAATCCCACTACCCATAACTTGAATGATAGGTGAATAACACTGTTGAGAAGCACCTAATCCTGATTTTAAGCCTAAACTTGACATAAACTGTAAACTTGTCCCTCAAATCTGATTGGTTGATTGGAATGTTGTTCCAGGATCAATAAATATGTTTATCCAGGAACATGTTGTACTTTGAGAAATCATGTTCACCAATTGGGATCATAATTGCATGAAAATGTGCTGAAATAGACACTTTTCTAGACTTGCCTGTGATACGCCACCTTGGACGCCAGTATCTCCTGCTTTCCTAACGGAGAGAAGAGAAATTGGAAACATACAGTATCTATATCATGGAAATGCACATCTTAAAAGGGGGAAATACAGGATTAAATGTGTCATAAAAGTGATTAATATGACCTGTGAGTTATTAATACATCATATATTTCCACAGCAGTTTTCTCTTACCTTTTGATTTTTATCACTACAACAATAATGCAGATGCCGATGAGCACCGCCCCGATCCCAGCAGCTGCGTACACACCTGTGCTCTGGCCACCTGAGCGAAGAGAAACATCATTCACACGGCTGATAATGACACCAGCATAAGAGCCAACGGCACATATCAACACCTGCAACTGTTTCAGACACGAACAAAGACACAGACGCTGATCTCCCAGATCCATATTTATTCTGAGCCTCACAGTAGAAGCGTCCACTGAAACTGGAGTTAAAGCTGGAGATGCTGAAACTCTGTCCAGATCCAACAGCTGAGGTTTCATTCTCCTTAAACCAGCTGAAGTTCAGAGCAGGAGGGTTTGAGTCACTGCTGCAGTTCAGAGTCACTGAATCTCCCTCCACTATTACACCAGACGGACTGACAGACACGGAGACGTTCTGTGGAGGATCTACATGAAATATATATAACATATTTATAAATCAAAATAGGAATGAAAAATTTGCTAATCTAAATCTGAACTGGTGCAAAGTCAATGAAACCATATAATATTTACAGATATATCAACTCAAGATAAAAAAAAAGATCACTATACAGATTCACGATTTACATTCATTTTGCGTATTAATAAATGAATATGAATAAATCATGATTAATACACAAAAATGTCATGCAGTCTGTATATGATTGGGCCTGAAATCATCAAACAAATCTGAATAATCTGAACTATTTCACTAATATTAATTCATATGTTATTAATATGTACTCACATTCAACATTAAGATAAACAGCAGGAGAGATCAGATAATGTCCTGTAACACCACACCTGTAGTCTCCGGTATCAGAGCGACTGACTGACTGCAGATGAAGCCGATTCACTGTTCGATCAGTTATTCTCTGTGTGTTTCTGTTCCAGATGAATGTTGTTTGTTCAGTCAGATTGCAACTGCTTTTACATGTCAGAGTGACTGAATCTCCCTCTTTCACTCTCTGCTGTGTCTCCACCTGCAGGCCTGACACAACAACAACTCTCTAAATCATCATCAGCTTAATGAAATCATGTTACGCCAATGTAAACCAGAGGCCTACACCTTCAGATAGATAGATAGATTCTTTATTCATTCGCTAGGCAAATTCAAGTTTCCAGTAGCAACAATTAAAACAAATAATAAAAACAAACAAAACAAGACAAGCTGCCCAATATACATAAATACATAAATAAAGCCCTGCTCACAGGGATGAATTAAAAAGCTGTATCGTCTGAGGGACAAACGCCTTCCCTCAGTGTGTCTGTGGAACAGGACAGAGACAGCATCCTGAAGCTGAAGGTGCTCTTCTGCCTGACAATGGTATTGTGCAGTGGGTGATGGACATTGTCCAAGATGGACAAAAACTTGCTACGGGTCCTCCTCTCTGCCACAGATGTTAATGAGTCAAGTTCCACACCCACCACAGAACCAGCCTTCTTCACCAGCTTATCCAGTCCCTTTTCTTACTGCCGCTCCCCCAACATACCACAGCATAGAAGAGGACGCTAGTGATGACATCTGCAGTAGCTTCTGACTGATACTGAAGAACCCTAGCCTTCTCAGGAAATAGAGTCGACTCTGTCCCTTCCAGTATAGGGCATCTGTGTTCTTGTCCAGCCCAGTCTGTCGTCCAGCTGCAGAACTAGATCTTTGTAGGTCTGGACCACCTTCACACAGACGCCTTCGATGAACACAGGGGCCTTGGTCCCCTGGAAGTTGACCACCATCTCCTTATTTTTTGTTTGAGCTGTAGATAGTTAAAGCTACACCACCTCACAAAGTCCCCAATCAGGGTCCGATACTCTCCCTCATCTCCATTCTTGATACACCTCATGATGCCAGTGTCATCAGAATACTTCTGGAGACTTCCGGTTTGGTGAGATGGCGTAGACACACGTTAAGTCTCGCTCCCACTTTTTTTTTTGTTGCCTATAATAGTTTTAAAACCCCACTATTTACTTCTACTTCGCTACCAAGTATGCAATATCTTTGTTGCATACATATTGGCATCAAATTATGGCAGCTAAATCTAGAAAACAAAGCAAAAAGTATTAGAAAGCCGAGGCGTGTGAAGACGACGGCAAAGAGGTTAACATGGCAGCTAACCTTCTGGAGGAACACCGGGTCACTCTTTCTGCAGACTTTAAAACCGCCGTTTCGACACTCGAGGTAAAGCTAGACCAAATTCAAACTGCCATGACAGACCACGCTTCGAAGATTGCCTCGCTCGAGACACACGTAAATGCACAGGATGAGCGCACGCAAGCCCTGGGTACCACTTGTGCTATCCCAACAGAGAGCAACGCTAAATTGCTAGCCAAAGTCGTGGATCTCGAGTCCCGTAGCCGGCGCAATAACATAAGAATTATTGGACTACCTGAATCCATTGAAGGGCCCCGACCATCTATCTTCTCAGAACTACTTGCGGAAGTATTTGGGGACGGAGTACGGGAATCTCCGCCAGAATGTGATAGAGCCCACCGGTCGCTGTCTGATAAACCAAGGCCGGGGCAGAGGCCTAGGCCTGTTATCATTCGGCTACATAAATTCCAACAGAAGGAAAAGATCATCCGTGAGGTCAGAGCGAGGAGGGGAAAGCTTCACTACCGCGGCACACCTAGCACTATTTACGAAGACTATGAGCCGGAGGTGCTGGAACAACGCTCCAAGTACAGAGAGGTGCTATCTGAACTGTACAATCTTGGCCTAAAACCAGCGCTGTTGTTTCCGGCCAGACTTACTACACAGCAAAATCCCCAGAGTTATATTAACTCTGCTCAGAGAACATTTGGTCCCTCTCTACAGAGAGTTAAAATAACTCTGAATCAGAGTTAAAGTTAATGAGATAGTTAAGTGATTAAGTGATGATTGGGCATTAATGATGAACACATACTGTCAACAAGCAGAATCACTGAAGGAAAGAGAAACAACAAGAACAGAAAAAAGAGAAACACAAGAACTACAACTGACTTCAGCCACAGCCTCAGATGAAATCAACTGAAGAGAAAAGAAGACATTAAATCTGTGAAGATCTCAGCAGAGGAGGATTAAACAACTCCACAAACAGCATTACCAGCTTCACTTATTACTAACCAGACTGACTTTATTTCTGTCAGACGTCTACAGAAGTTCTTTATTAACAGAGAATTAACAGATGTTTAGATGTTGATGATTTATTGAACATGCTTGGTCACCATTGTGGTGACCAGTGTTTAATTTAGTTGGGTAGTTTGACTCTTAGGGGTTTTTTGGTGAATTTGTGATTTTTGTAACATAACACGTAATTTGTTGCAAAGAAAGCCAGAAGCAAAGATGAGAAGGTGATACTGTTTTCAACAACAAAAAGTAAACTAATGCACTTATCTCATCACTGTCCAAAAGTGGTTATTTGATGTTAATAGATTATATTCACTAATACTACTCTCTTGACACAGATCAGACTTTCTGAATTTTTTTATTTTTTTATTAATAATAAAAAATTATTTCCCCATTTTCCCAACCGTCCACCCGAATCAGAAATTGATTAAATTCTCACCTTTGACCCTGATCAAAGATGACTGATTTCAACCATTTATGGTAGAATATCTCCTTAACCCCTTCTCCGACTGACTCCCTTAAAGCAGGATTTGGGCACTGACATTTCCGAGGACCAGTGGAAAAACATTCTCAGTTTAGTTCACTCTTCGTATATTTGTGCTAGACATGCCCTAATACAATGTAAAGTGCTTCACAGAGCCCATTTCACTAATGCCAGACTGGCTAAATTGTTTCCTAACAGAAGTGGTGCCTGTAACAGATAAATCTGCAGACAATCTCCAGCTGATCATCTTCACATGTTCTGGTCATGCCCGGTGCTATCAGACTACTGGTCAGACATTTTCAGAACTCTCTCACAGGCCCTCAATGCCACCATTGTCCCCAATTCCTTGACTGTCCTGTTCGGCCTTTCCCCAATCACATTCACTGAGATCATTTCATAAAACTTGAAGCCCTGTACTGACTACTATTGAGGGCCTTATCAGGAATTCAGAACCTCCTGATTAGACTTCTGTGGGGAGGGGGGAGACTTTTCTTTGTTTACTGTCTTATAATAACTTTTGTATGTGTATTATGTACACAGCAAAATCCCCAGTGTTAAATCAACACTGCTTAGAGCAAATATGGTCCCACTCTACAGAGTGTTAAAATAACACTAAAGCAGTGGTAAAGTTAATGAGATAATTAAGTGATTAATTGAGTGATGATTGAGCATTAGTGATGAACACCTGCAGTTAACAAGCATCACTGAAGGAAAGAGAAACACAAGAACTACAACTGACTTTTAGTCACAGCCTTAGATTAAATCAGATGAAGATAAAAAGAAGAGATTCAATCTGTGAAGATCTCAGCAGAGGAGGATTAAACAACTCCACAAACAGCATTACCAGCTTCACTTATTACTAACCAGACTGACTTTATTTCTGTCAGACGTCTACAGTTCTTATTGAGAATTAACAGAGGTTTAGATGTTGATGTTTTAAAATCCCCATTAAAAAATCACCATTATGGTGAACAGTGTTGCCTTTAGTTGTGCAATTTGACTCTTGACTTCTTATGAGAGTTTACGGTTTTTGTAAGTTTACAAGTTTACAAATTGTATCATTGACTGAAAATGGTTATTTGTTATTAATATATATTTTTCAACAACATTGACTTCTTTCTTCAGATCAGACATCAAGCTGTTTTTTTTTTGTTTTTTTTTTTGTTTTTTAATTATTGGGAAAATAATCTTTGGACAAACACACAGACATCAATAATCCACATATGAATCTCAGCAATGGTGACATGCTTTTTATGCCGCAATGCATTCTGGGAGGCACCATAGTATAAAACGCTTGGCTCCCAGCATGCATTGCAGCATGAAGCATGTCACCATTGTTGAGATTCATATGCTGCTTCTTGATGTCTGTCTGTTTGTTCCTAAAAAAAAAAAAAAGATTTTCAAAAAATATTCAGCAATGTATATAAAAATAAAAATGTCAGCTCTGTATCAAGAAAGGTGTAAGCTATTTTTAAATAACAAGTGACAACTTATGATCAGGGAAAAGATTAGTGAATCACTCTACTTTATAATAATGAAAACTAAAAACCACCTGAACGCCTTTGTTTTTGGCATTCTTTGTAACAAATTATGTGTTTTGGTAAATACTGTTACAAAGACCAAAATTGTACTTAAAATGGCAAGATTCAAACTGCCCAACTAAAGGAAACACCGATCACCATAATGGTGGCCAAACATTTTAAAACCCCATAAGATCAACATCTAAACCTCTGTTCATAGACATATGACAGAAATAAAGTCAGTCTGGTTAGTAATAAGTGAAGCTGGTTGGTGTCTATATTACTGTGTTGAACTGTTCTGCTGATTTTTCCATCTTTTTTTTCTTTTTCAGACACCACACAGCAAAAACTCCAGTGTTAAATTAACACTCCTGGGAGTGTATATGAGTCCACACTCAAGAGTGTAAAGTGTTAAAATATGAGTGTTAAATTAACACTCAAGAGTGTTAAAGTTAATGAGATAATTAAGTGATTAATTGAGTGATGATTGATCATCATTGAAGACACCTGATGTTAACAAGCAGAATCACTGAAGGAGAAAATCTCAAATTGTAAGTTACCGTTATGGTGATGGGTGTTTGCTTTAGTTGGGCTCTTGACCCTTATATGTTTACTTTAGATTTTGTTTGAGTCTGGACTCAGATACACTCCCAGGAGTGTTAATTTAACACTGGAGTTTTTGCTGTGCATGTTTGTTTGTTTTTTTTACATCTGTTGTAACACCCTTTATATGTCTGCAGAAAACATAATAAAAAAACTTGGGATAAAAAATATTAAAAGAATATTTAAATAAAGAATACTTCTGCATGTAAAACTATTGACTGTTCAAAGACCCGCCCCCTTTAGTTACCGTTGCTATGTCTGACAAGCCTGATGCATCACCATGTTCTCACGCAGTGAAAAACACATCGCGGTACAAAGAGGAAACTGACAACATGCCGACAGACAGGACAGAGCAGGAGAGTTGAGCAGGTCTCAACTTTCAAATTTGGTCATTTTTTGTAAGAAATTTAAACAAATACCTTTTTATGGCTTTTGTGTGTCGTGACAGATCGCTGTACAGCCTCAGTTAAAGCTGCGAGTGAAACGATCATCTCTTCCTTCTAGTTAATTTATAGCATAAAATAAATATGAATGATCAGAAGGAATGTTGTTTCAACCGCAGAAAGACGTCAGTACACAACATTTTTAATGTTTAAATCCACCGACGTTAATCTATTAACTCTCCTGACTGCTTTGTCGGACAAAAATGGCGGATGGTGGATTACGTTGCTGCTCTACCAGAGGTGGAAAGTCCAGGGGTCAGAAAGTAAAAGTCCTGCCATATATTTATTCCACCCATGAACTCACACAGCAAAAACTCCAGTGTTAAATGAACTCTCCTGGGAGTGTATTTGGCTCCAGACTCAAGAGTGTTAAAGTTAATGAGATAATTAAGTGATTGATTGAGTGATGATTGACCATTATTGAAGACACCTGATGTTAACAAGCAGAATCACTGAAGGAGAAAATCTCATTTTTCAAGTTGCCATTATGGTGATCAGTGTTTGCTTTAGTTGGGCTCTTGACACTTAAACTGTTAACATTAGATTTTGTTTGGCTGTTGTATCTGAGTTATAACTCTCAGATGAACAAAGAGAAACATTGATCAGGTGGTGTTGGTTATGTTTTGACATAATCATCATTTGACCTGAATCACAAAACTCATTTAGAGAGTTAGGTTTACTTTGTTGATTACAGCAGTCTGTGATTCTACAGTATACTATTTGCAGCATTTTCAATATAATCAAAAAGATTTCTTAAAAATTGTTCTGATCAAAAGACTTTAAATAAGTATTGTATTTGGACACACAGACATCAATAATCAGCCTGTGAATCTCAACAATGGTGACACTAATCAAGCATGTTGCAGTGCATTCTGGGTGCCACCAATCAAAACTCATTCATGGCTCCCATCATGCATTGCGGTATGAATAAATTATGATCTGAATTGTTTTAGTAATTTCCTTTTCCTAATTGAATATTCTTTTTGTCACCATTGTTGAGATTCATACACTCATTCTTGATGTCTGTGTGTGCCTTAAAGAAAGATTTTTTTATTTTTTTATATCAGAACAACTTTTAAGAAATCGTTTGGATTAAATTGAAAAATCTGGATCTTACTCTGTAGAATCACTGTGATGCTGTAATGACCAATATACATTTAAGTCAAAGATTAGGCTCTAAATGAGTTCAGTCATTCAGGTCAAATAATGATTATGTCAAATCATAACCAACACCACCTGTTCAGCTTTTCTCTTTGTTCATCTGAGAGTTATAACTCAGATACAACAGCCAAACAAAATCTAATGTTAACAGTTTAAGTGTCAAGAGCCCAACTAAAGCCAACGCTAATCACCATAATGGCAACTTGAAAAAAGAGATTTTCTCCTTCAGTGATTCTGCTTGTTATCATCAGGTGTCTTCAATAATGGTCAATAATCACTCACTCAATCACTTAATTATCTCATTAACTTTAACACTCTTGAGTCTGGAGCCAAATACACTCCCAGGAGAGTTAATTTAACACTAGAGTTTTTGCTGTGTGAGTTCATGGGTGGAATAGACATATGGCAGGACTTTTACTTTCTGACCCCTGGACTTTCCACCTCTGTGCTCTACTGGTACTGGAACTACTGGTCCTTCAGGACTCGAGTTAAAGAGTCCTAATTCAAACTTAATTTAATACGATAAAAAATGAAGTAGGTCGTAGTTAAATTGCTTTATACTGTATGTGTGCGTTTGTATGTTTCTGTGGTCTATTTCTGAGAGTTCAGTAGTTTTACCTGTGACGTCAAGCTGAACTCCAGGAATCCCCGTCCATTTTCCCTTCGCTTTATCTGTAGTAAATCTGCAGTAGTAGATGTGTTTATCAGCTTCTGTTACAGCCGTCAAAGTGATGCTGGGAGTGTTTTTATCTCTGTTACACTGAATTCCTGCTCTCTTCTGTGGATCTGAACACAGATCAGGTAATTCTCCATCAGTTACAACAGGTTTGGTCCAGAAAACTGTTTTGATCTCATAACCATCAGGATATTTTACAGTACAGGATATTTTCACTGTTGATCCCTTTAATGCACAAACATATGAAGGGCTGTAATTCACTCCCCAACCCTTCAGATCATCAGCCGCTGAAACACAGAAATGAGGAAAATAATTAAAGAGACTTACACACACCAATGATTTCCTTTTGAAACTACAGTAGCTTTATATATTCACCCAAATGAAATTCAGAAATTCCAAGTGTGTGATATTTCACTAATATTAATGAATCAGTTTGTACTCACTTTCTACTTTGAGATAAACAGGAGGAGAGGTCAGATGTTCATGTCCTTTAACGCCACATCTGTAGTTTCCTGCATCAGAACGACTGAATGACTGCAGATGAAGCCGATTCACTGTCACTGTTCCTTCAGTTATTCTCTGTGTGTTTCTGTACCAGATGAATGTTGTTTGTTCAGGCAGAGAGCAGCTGCTTTTACATGTCAGAGTGACTGAATCTCCCTCTTTCACTCTCTGCTGTGTCTCCACCTGCAGGTCTGACACAACAACAACAACAACAACAACAACAACAACATCAACAACATCAACATCAACAACAGATTCACTGTCAGCTTAAAGTGAGAGTTCACACAAAAATATTTTTCATTATTTATAGTTTTGTTCTAAAGCTTCATGAACTTGTTTCTTTCTTTTATTTTCAGCACAAAGGGAAAGAATGTGTTAATACTGTTCCATCATTAATGAATAACTACACAGGAACAGATTACACAACACTGACGGTGGACTTGTGCTCAGGAGAAGAGCGGATCAATTACGAAAATTTAATTTGAACAAAGTCCTGTTTGCGTTTGTTTATTAAGCCTACTAGCAGTTCAATTTACTTTTATTTGTATAGCGTTTTCCACAATACATATAAATTCAAAGCAGTTTCAATGGCACAATCACTGTATCTGAAATCTACCCACATAGCAACATTTTGACGTCCCAGATCCGGCCCACATCTGGCACATGTGGAAAGATGATCTGGCCCACATGCAGCGTGGAACACTCTCTTAAACAATCTCTTCATTCTTTCAGTGATTCTGCTTGTTAACAGGCTTATTAAGGCTGAGATGACTCCATATTTAATATACACAGGTTTTGTGGCTCAGATAAGGTCCAGTTGTGGTTTATTTCTTTACTCTTGGCTGACATGTGGCATTGCTATGGCCTGCTTGTGGGCCAGATCTGGCAAACAGGAGTGAGCCACCCAAGGGACGTCATTCCACGCTGCATGTGGGCCAGATCCTCTTTTCACATGTGCCAGATGTGGGCCGGATCTGGGATCTGATCTTTTAAAAAAGTACATTTATTATTTTTGGTAATAAAATATATACCTTTATATAAATAAAGGTGACTTGACTTGACTCTAAAGGCATACGACAGGGATTGATGAGTAAAAAAAATAGTGTCATTTAGTATTTAGTGAAAATCTTGACTTTGCATGTATGAGAGTCTTTGAGAACAGCAGTTCAGTCTGAGAACTGTTATGACTGACAAACAGAAAACATCTGAGAAGAAAGTACAGGCATAATTTTGATATACTTAAAGACGTGTTTTAATGTGCATGAACTGCTGCTCTCATAAACCCTCAGTAAAGTGTAGAGGAGAGATTTTGAGATTAATTTCTGCTTATTTTATTTCTCGGTAGTCTATTTCTGAGAGTTCAGTAGTTTTACCTGTGACGTCAAGCTGAACTCCAGGAATCCCCGTCCATTTTCCCTCCGCTTTATCTGTAGTAAATCTGCAGTAGTAGATGTGTTTATCAGCTTCTGTTACAGCCGTCAAAGTGATGCTGGAAGTGTCTTTATCTTCTCTGTTACACTGAATCCCTGCTCTCTTCTGTGGATCTGAACAAAAGTTAGGTGGTTCTCCATAATTTACAACAGTTTTGGTCCAGAAAGCTGTTCTGATCTCATGACCATCAGGATATTTTACAGTACAGGATATGTTCACTGTTGATCCCTTTAATGCACAAACATATGAAGGGCTGTAATTCACTCCCCAATCCTGCACACCATCAACCCCTGAAACACAGAAATGAGAAATGAAGAGACTTTCAGGTGTTTTCAAGCTATGTAAAAAAAAAATATATCTTTTTAACTGTTCACCCTTTTTATTTTAACCGTCAGCACAATCATGCCTACAGTGGCTGAGAGAGCTCAATGTGCAGCAACTGAAGAAAACATGAAAATAGAAAAAACACCAGTAAATTAAAGGCACAATATGTAAGTTTTTACCGCCAGAGGTCGCATTATCAAAAGCTTGATGACGTTATGAAGGAGAGTGGAACGATGGGAGATTGTCTTTTTCACTATCCAGAGATGAATAGAATTCATGAATCATGTTCATGGATGAGGTAATGAATTAGTTTTTTTATTACCTGTACGTTTGATCATTGTTTAATGTCATCGTAATGAATTATCTGCAAGGAACGTGAAATGTAATGCTATAATAGCCTGTTACTGATATGTGACTATTTGTCAAATGATCACCAGACTGGATAAAAAGCATTACTGAAGCAATATAACAAAGTGCAATATAACTATGTGTACAAGAGATGCGCGGTTGGCGGTTACAGCCACGGATAAACTGCGGATCGGGCGGATGACGTGACGAAAAATAATATTTTAATTAAATTCGGGCGGGTGGCGGGCGGTTGAATCAATCAAATGAAAAATATATGTATACACCAATCAGCGGGTGGCGGGCGGGTGCGGTTTTGAAAATTGGTCAAAAACGTTGGTGATGATGAGTTTTGTGATGCGGTTGCGGATGAAATAATAGCCCATCCGCGCATCTCTAATGTGTACAATAAATAATATATTTTGTTCACCTGTCTTTTAAAACACATGTGAGAGCAGATTCTCTGTCAAGTCCAAGTTTGTCACAAAGCTCTCTCCATCTTGTTTTATTTCTCCGTTTATCACAAAGCCTGCTTGCCTCAGTTTATCTACATTTACGGTTATTTTTATTTATTTCACAAACTAGACTCTGAATGAGATCTGTAAATGAGACAATTACATGATGATGATTACAATATCTTTACATTTCTCTTACTGTTTTTTCCATATTTACAATAGCCAGTGTAATGTTGTAAAAATCAAGTGTCAAACTGCCCAACTAAAGCAAACACGGATCACCATAATGGTGACTTCAGCCAGAACTTATTTTCAATAAATCATCAACATCTAAAGCTCTGTTAATTTTCAATAAGAATTTTTTAGACATCTGACAGAAATAGTCAGTCTGGTTAGTAATAAGTGAAGCTGGTAATGCTGTTTGTGGAGTTGTTTAATCCTCCTCTGCTGAGATCTTCACAGATTTAATATCTTCTATTTTTCTTTCCTTCAGTGATTCTGCTTGTTAACAGCAGTTGCTTATCAATAATTCTCAATCAACACTTAATTAACCACTTTATTATCTCATTAACTTCAACACTGCTTCATGGTGTTTTTTCTATTTGCATGTGTTTTCTTCAGTTGCAGCATGTTGAACTCTCTCAGCCACCATACATGTCAGTTGAGTTTATAAAAAAAATACAAAGTGTGAAGAGCTCAATCATCTTTTCAAAGAGTGTTAAAATATCTGATAACACGTTACAATAAGGTTCATTAGTTAACATTTGTTAATGTATTAACTAACATGAACTAACAATGAGCAATACATTTGTTACAGTATTCATTAATCTTTGATAATGTTAGTTAATAAAAATAGAGCTGTTCATTGTTTGTTCATGTTAATTCACAGTGCATCAACTAATGTTAACAAATACAACTTCTGATTTCAATAATGTATTAGTAAATATAAAAATTAATATTATCTAAGATTAATAATTGCTGAAGAAGTATTCTTAGTTCATTCTTAGTTCACGTTAACTAATGAACCAGTATAGTGAGTGTTGGAAAGGCCGAGTCATGTGCGCATGCGCTACTTACTGTCAGTCATCATCATCAGCAGACGAGCGGGACTGTACAAGCAAGACTGTGTGTGCGAAGTGCGTCAATAAATATATACCACAAACACACACATCTAAATACTTTAAGCAATCTGTGTACTGCTGTGTTGTGCATAGCCAAAACTGTCAACAATAAACCACCTTTGCATGGAACATTCTGGGAACAATGATGGGTGAACTTCAGATAATGAAAGATCAGATCTTAGCGGCGGCACCTACACTCTAAAAAGAGATGTGTTAAAAAACAACACACAAGATGTGTTGATGGAATTTGACACATGTTGTGTAGATTTTTAACACACAATGTGTGTTAAAATGTAACTCTGGAAACACTCTAAAAAGAGATGTGTTAAAAAACAACACACAGCATGTACAAGCAAGACTGTGTGTGCGAAGTGCGTCAATAAATATATACCACAAACACACACATCTAAATACTTTAAGCAATCTGTGTACTGCTGTGTTGTGCATAGCCAAAACTGTCAACAATAAACCACCTTTGCATGGAACTGATTCAATCTAGTGTGTTCTGATCGACACCCCATTGAGGAAAGCTAGAAATAATAAATCATCACCTATTACAGTCCAATCCTTCTATCGAATAAATGGTCCTTCGAGCCGGATCTGGCATTTCTCATGGACAAAGAATTGATCAGTACACTCTAAAAAGAGATGTGTTAAAAAACAACACACAAGATGTGTTGATGGCATTTTGACACATGTTGTGTAGATTTTTAACACACAATGTGTGTTAAAATGTAACACTGGAAACACTCTAAAAAGAGATGTGTTAAAAAACAACACACAAGATGTGTTGATGGCATTTTGACACAATGTGTATTACAATGTAACTCTGGATAGAATAGCACTGGGTGGAGGGCAGTTTTTATGAAAAAAAATTATAGGTATATTTTATATGGTATCCCATAAAATGCTCTAAAATAAATAAAGCAATATATTCAAATAAATAAATTAAATCTTAATTCATGAAAACTTAAAGATTAACAGGTGTTTTTTTGCAGCCAATCACATCATGCCTCTTTTTCAATGTCTTTTTCAAATGCTGCTTTCACTTGTTATTAATAACCAGATTGACTTTATTTCTGTCAGATGTCTACAGAAGCTTTTATTGAGAATTAACAGGTTTTGGTGTTGACGATTCATTGAATGTTTCATTTAAAGTCACCAGAATCGTGATTAGTGTCAGCTTTATTTGGGCTCTTTACCCTTGACTCTTTAACATTAGTTTTCTCTGATTGCTGTAAATGTGTATTTAATTTAACACATTTGAAACAGCAGAAATAAACATGAGAAAAATATGCTCCGATGATAATATTATCATTATGAACATGTAAAATTGTTCAGCTGAAGCTCAGAAAGAGTTTAATATTTGAAAAATGAGTGTAATACATAATAGATTAGCATAATGCAATTAGCTTAAAATTAATTAATAAATACACAGTTCGAACAGAATCTTACAGTCTAAGGTATCAAACAGACATCAAGAATCAGCGTATGAATCAACAATGGTGACAAACAAAATGCTTCATGCCGCAATGCATGCTGGGTGCCACAATAGTGCAAATCTCATCCATGACTCCCAGCATGCATTGCGGCATGAAGCTTTTCATTTGTCACCATTGTTGAGATTCATACGCTGATTCTTGAGGTCGGTGTTTGACTAGTTTCTGCTACAGATTAAAATTTTCAGAAAACATTTATTTTATTATTCTGCAGTGCTGGACAGCATGATGTGTCACAGGATAATTATAACTAACAGTACATAAATAAATTAAACGTGCACACCATCCATTTACTCATAAACTTGATCAGATCAGCACTTGTTGATTATGACATCATCAAGAAACATCTGATCATATTTTCTCTCGCCATAACAAATGTATTTTATTAAAATACAGTTAAAGCAGCCAGAGAAACACTAAAAGAAGAGTCAAGGGTCAAGAGCTCAAATAAAGGAGCCATTAATCACGATTCTGGTGACTTCAAATAAAACATTCAGTGAAACATCAACATCTAAACCTCAGTTAATTCTCAATAAGAGCTTGTCTATGTAGATTCATGATGTCTAAACCATCCAGCTAATAAAATGTCCAAACAAACTCTTTATTAAACGTCATTGGACTCCATAAACACAAGTTAACAATACGTTTCAGTTTTCATCCAAACACTCAGTTGTAAAAACACAGGAAGTAACTCTGGCAAATACACACCGACTACAGTCACATGTGACACATATCTGACACAAGTTGTGTAACTATAACACATTAGTGTGTAAAAGGTTTCAACACACTTCTGTGTAAGAGGAATAACACATTAGTTGTGTTAAAGGTAATACAAAATGTGTAGTCCTTATAAACACAGAGATGTGTTAAGAATCGACACAGGTTGTGTGTTAAATTTGACACAACATGTGTTGTCCCTGAGCACACTCACTACATGTGTTAAAACTGACACAATATGTGTTAAAATCTACACAACATGTGTTAAAATCTACACAACATGTGTTGTCCCTGAGCACACACACCACATGTGTTAAAACTGACACAACATGTGTCATTTTTAACAACTCTTTTTACAGGTTGTGTTGTTTTCAACTCCTCATTTTGAGCGCCGACACTCACCATCACTGTGAATGGTATGCAGTGTTTGCTATGTTCTCAAACAAACAGGCCAGTGTAAATACAAGTTATTTATATACAATATTTTGTCAGCTGCTTCATTTTAATAAAATTCAAAGTGCAAACTCGGTTAACCTTTATTTCTTCATGAACTTTTGTCAAAAGCAGCATTATCAATTAGGGGTTGAAGTGTGAATAACTGAATAATGTCCAGTACAGTGAGTCTGTCCAGTCATTGAGCTTGAAACATTGTGTTGTACTTTGTGTGCACATGCATTCTGTACTCGACTATTGATTAAACGGTTAATATTTTTGCATCTGGCCCTTTCGCTTTATTTTTTAAAATGACACAATTTGTGTGTTAAAATGACTTACACATTTATTGTGTTAAATTTGACACAACATGTGTTGTCCCTGAGCACACTCACCACATGTGTTAAAACTGACACAACATGTGTCATTTTTAACACATCTCTTTTTAGAGTGTATCAGTATGCAACCTGAAGAAGCACATGCACAGATTGTAAGACCCAAACGTCAGGTCCATCCTCCTGCCTACCTTAAAGACTTTGATCTTACAACTGTGCGTCATAGAGCAGCCAGTCAGCCGGTATCACCTTACACAACACAGCATACACAGTGGCTTGGAGATGCTGCAGAGAACGTTCCTTCACCTTCTACCAGAGTATCAAGTCCCATAAGTCAAGGTCCATGGGACACAGTGGACGAATGGTCTGTAGTCGGGGAAAGGGATCCTTTTTTCCAAGGAATGGATAACACTGAACTGCAACAACCTAGCGCCAGCTACGCTCCAGTGCAGCCAGTTCACCATCCTCAGTCTTCTCCATATCATCGGCCATGGGAAGAACATCATTCCACGCCGTTGCCAAGTACATCTTTCCCTGCACAGGATAGACTCCTCCCACATCCTGGAACGGCATCTTACCATTCACACTCCATGGTGTCTACATCTTTGCCCCCACCTACCTATGGTAAGCGTCGCCAGACAGACTACACAACAGCGCCACCTCTAAAGCCACACCAGCCCCTTCCTGCTACAACAGGTGACTCTAAAATGTTAGACATTCTGGGAACAATGATGGGTGAACTTCAGATAATGAAAGATCAGATCTTAGCGGCGGCACCTACACTCTAAAAAGAGATGTGTTAAAAAACAACACACAAGATGTGTTGATGGAATTTGACACATGTTGTGTAGATTTTTAACACACAATGTGTGTTAAAATGTAACTCTGGAAACACTCTAAAAAGAGATGTGTTAAAAAACAACACACAGCATGTGTTGATGGTATTTTGACACATGTTGTGTAGATTTTTAACACACAATGTGTGTTAAAATGTAACTCTGGATAGAATAGCACTGGGTGGAGGAGAGTTTGTTTTTATGAAAAAAATTATAGGTATATTTTATATGGCATCCCATAAAATGCTCTAAAATAAATAAAGCAATATATTCAAATAAATAAATTAAATCTTAATTCATGAAAACTAGGGCTGGGCGATTTAAATCGCGATATTGTTATGCGCATCTCGTCAGTAAAGCCGGTTCCATGATTAGTAGTAAATCACCATCACCTGCTTTCAGATGAAGCGGCATTTAGGGCTGAGGAGATAATTAAGTGATTAATTTAGTGATGATTGAGCATTATTGAAGACACCTGATGATAACAAGCAGAATCACTGAAGAAGAAAATCACAAATTGTAAGTTACCATTAAGGTGATGGGTGTTTGCTTTAGTTGGGCTCTAGACCATTATATGATTATTTTGATATTTACTGTTGTTCGTCTGCTGTTATTAATTTATAACTGTTAAATGAACAAAGTAAAATGTTTTGACATAATCATGCTGTGATCTGAAAAAGGAAACATATTGAGATAGTTTGGCTTAACTTGTTAGCAGCAGTTTTGTGATTCTTCAGCCTATAATTATCAGTACTTTACTTATAATTCAAATTTAATAAACATTGTTCTGATCAAAATGACATTCAGATAAATTAATTTAAAACACAGACATCAATAATCAGCCTGTGAATCTCAACAATGGTGACAATAATAAAGCATGTTGCAGTGGCTGCCACCAATCACAACTCATTAATGGCTCCCATCATGCATTGCGGTATGAATAAATTATGATCTGAATTGTCTATGTAATTTACTTTTCCTCATTGAATATTCTGCTCCTCACCATTGTTGAGATGCATAGACTGAATCTTGACATCTGTGTGTGCCTAAAATAATAATTTTGTTTTTTAAATATCTTTTAAGAAATCTTTTAAATTACATAACAAAATTCTGGCCATTTATTCAGATTCACAGTTATGCTGTAACCAACAACATAAATCGAAGTCAGAAAGAAGGATTTTAATGAGTTCAGTGATCAAATGATGATTGTCATAATATAACCAACACCATCAGATCACTTTTTATTCTTTGTTCAACTGGCAGTTATAACTCAGATACAACAGCCAAACTTAATCTAAAGTAGGCTACATATAAAAGGGTCAGAGCCCAACTAAAGCAAACACCCATCACAATAATGGTAACTTACAATTTGTGATTTTCTCCTTCAGTGATTCTGCTTTTTAACATCAGGTGTCTTCAATAATGCTCAATCATCACTAAATTAATCACTTAGTTATCTCATTAACTTAAACACTCTTGAGTGTGGACTCATACACTCCCAGGAGTGTTAATTTAACACTGGATGTTTCGCTGTGTACAAAGAGCCGTAGTTAACTGACAAGCTGAGCCATATCGCATTAAATATCGCTGGCGATACGTCCGCGATATTAATGCGATATGGCTCAGCTTGTCAGTTAACTACGGCTCTTTGTAGTAAATGCCGCTCCATCTGAAAGCAGGTGATGGTGATTTACTACTAATCAAGGAACCGGCTTTACTGATGAGATGCGCATAACAATATCGCGATTTAAATCGCCCAGCCCTAATGAAAACTTAAAGATTAACGGGTGGGTTTTTTTTCAGCCAATCACATCATGCCTCTTTTTCAATGTCTTTTTCAAATGCTGCTTTCACTTGTTATTAATAACCAGATTAACTTTATTTCTGTCAGACTCTACAGAAGCTCTTATTGAGAATGAACAGGTTTTGGTGTTGAAGATTCATTGAATGTTTCATTTAAATTCACCAGAATCGTGATTAGTGTCAGCTTTATATGAGCTATTGACTCTTTAACATTAGTTTTCTCTGATTGCTGTAAATGTGTATTTAATCTACGCATTTGAAAAAGCAGATATAATCATGAGAAAAATATGCTCAGATGATAATATTATCATCATGGACATGTAAGATTATTCAAATGGAGCTCAGAAATAGTTTAATATTTGAAAGATGAGTGTAACACACAAAAGATTAGCATAATGCACTTAGCTTAAAATTAATTTTTAAATACACAGTTCGTACAGAATCTTACAGTCAAAGGTATCAAACAGACATCAAGAATCAGCGTATGAATCTCAACAACGGTGACGAACAAAAAGCTTCATGCCGCAATGCATGCTGGGTGCCACAATAGTGCAAATCTCATCCATGACTCCCAGCATGCACTGCGGCATGAAGCTTTTTGTTTGTCACCATTGTTGAGATTCATACGCTGATTCTTGATGTCTGTGTTTGACTAATTTCTGCTGCAGATTAATATTTTCAGAAAACATTTATTTTATTTTTCTGCACTGCTGGATAGCATGATATAGTGTCACAAGATCATTATAACTAACAGCACATAAATAAACTAAATGAGCACCATCCATATACTCATAAACTTGATCAGATCAGCACTTGTTGATTATGTCATCATCAAGAAAAATCTGATCATATTTTCACTCGCCATAACAAATGTATTTTATTAAAATACAGTTAAAGCAGCAGGAGAAAAACTAAAAGATGAGTAAAGGGTCAAGAGCTCAAATAAAGGAGCCATTAATCACGATTCTGGTGACTTCAAATAAAACATTCAGTGAAACATCAACATCTAAACCTCTGTTAATTCTCAATAAGAGCTTGTCTATGTAGATTCATGATGTCTAAAACATCCAAATGTTCAAACAAACTCTTTATTAAACGTCACTGGACTCCATAAACACAAGTTAACAATACGTTTCAGTGTTCATCCAAACACTCAGTTGTAAAAACACAGGAAGTAACTCTGGCAAATACACACCGACTACAGTCACATGTGACACATATCTGACACAAGTTGTGTAACTTTAACACATTAGTGTGTAAAAGGTTTCAACACACTTCTGTGTAAGAGGAATAACACATTAGTTGTGTTAAAGGTAATACAAAATGTGTAGTCCTTATAAACACAGAGATGTGTTAAGAATCGACACAGGTTGTGTGTTAAGAATCGACACAGGTTGTGTGTTAAATTTGACACAACATGTGTTGTCCCTGAGCACACTCACTACATGTGTTAAAATCTACACAACATGTGTTGTCCCTGAGCACACACACTACATGTGTTAAAATCTACACAACATGTGTCATTTTTAACATCTCTTTCTACAGGTTGTGTTGTTTTCAACTCCTCATTTTGAGCACCGACACTCACCATCACTGTGAATGGTGTGCAGTGTTTGCTATGTTCTCAAACAAACAGACCAGTGAAAATACAAGTTATTAATATACAATATTTTGTCAGTTGTTACATTTTAATTAAATTCAAAGTGCAAACTCGGTTAACTGTTTCTCTTCAGGAACTTTTGTCAAAAGCAGCATTATCAATTAGGGGTTGAAGCGTGAATAACTGAATAATGTCCAGTACAGTGAGTCTGTCCAGTCATTGAGCTTGAAACATTGTGTTGTACTTTGTGTGCACATGCATTCTGTACTCGACTATTGATTAAACGGTTAATATTGTTGCATCTGGCCCTTTCGCTTTATTTTTTAAAATGACACAATTTGTGTGTTAAAATGACTTACACATTTATTGTGTTAAATTTGACACAACATGTGTTGTCCCTGAGCACACTCACCACATGTGTTAAAACTGACACAACATGTGTCATTTTTAACACATCTCTTTTTAGAGTGTACTAAATCACACATTCAGCCAACCATGTGTGGTGAACGTGCTGGCTATGATTTCCCTTCCTGGCAGTATCCTGAAAACCCAAGTCACCCTCTTTATCAGAGAACAGCTCTTCCTATGCCGGGCCTTCAAGCAGATACTCCTGTCCCTCACTGGCATTCCAGGACATTGTACAAGTCCCCAAGAGAGACTTTAGATTACCCTACACAGGTGCGTTCTCAGTCCCAGCAACCCACAGGGCCACAGTTAGTACACAGAGATCCTTATGCCTCTAACCTGAATCCTGTAAGACAAGAAACCACCTACCGAGGTCCAGTGCCAACCATACCCAACTTTTGTACTAAGGACCCCAGTGAGTTTACTCGTTTAAAGATAGCTCTTGAGAACCTTCTACCATCAGATGCCACAGAACTGTTCCGGTACCAAATCTTGCTGGATCATTTGAAGCTAGACGAAGCTCGTCTGGTGGCAGATTCCTATCTCAATTCACCATTTCCATACTCTGCTACCATGGCTGCTCTGAATGAAAGGTTTGGCCAGCCTCACAAGTTGGCACTCAAGAAGATATCCAAAGTGATGGATTCCCCAGATATCCGACGAGGAGATACTGAGGCCTTTGACAAATTTGCTCTACAGATTAGGGCTTTGGTGGGTATGTTGGAAACTCTTGGAGATGAAGGTGAAGCCGAGCTTCGATGTGGGTCACATGTAGAGAGACTGCTGAGTAAGTTACCTGCTGAAATGAGATCAGGATTCCGAAGACAGATGTACCACCGTCTAGGGTCTGTGTATAACCTTCGTGAATTTTCACAGTGGCTCCAGTATGAGGCCTGGTGTCAAAGCAGTGAGTCACAGATCAGTTACAAGAGCCAGAGACCAGAACGCTGGAGAGAAACCAAACCCAAACCCAAACCCGTTCAGCTACCATTCTTCATGGAGCGGACGACATTGCCACAAAGATACCCTCAGCACCGTCTCAAGTTAGACCAGTTAAAGCGGAGAAACCTAAACTCCCACCTAGAGCTTTTTGTCCTTACTGCGATAACGAGGACCATTATCTTAGTCAATGTCCCACTTTTAAGTCCTTTGATAAACAGCAAATGATTGAATGGATCCAGACCAATCATCGTTGTTGGCGCTGTGGTCGTGCACACCAAGCAGCCCAGTGCACACTCAAGAAGCCTTGTAGCATCTGCAAAGGGAAGCACTTACAAATCTTGCATGAAGTCAACACAAAGAGTACCAGAGAAGGTTCCTGCCTTGTTAGTTCAACCACTGAGACACTGTACTTGGACAGACCCACTGACTGCAGGCGTGTTCTCCTAAAGGTCATCCGGGTCTTGCTGCGCTATGGAGGCAAGACGCTCGACACCTATGCTGTCATGGATGATGGGTCCGAGCGCACTATTCTTCTTCCTGATGCTGCCCATGAGCTTGGTATACAAGGTCAAGCCGAAAACATAGCCTTGCGGACCATCCGCCAAGATGTGCAGACCATCAGTGGTACCACGGTTACCTTCCACATATCTCCTGCCACTCAACCACGGAAGACCTTTAAGATCAATGCAGCATTCACTGCGAAACGTCTTGGTCTGGCCGATTACTCCTATCCTGTCAGTTTGTTGGAGAAGTACAAGCATCTTAAGGATCTCCCCCTGCAGGCCTTTGAAAGAGTGAGTCCTTTACTTCTCATCGGAGCTGATAACACCCATCTAATCACACCAATTGCACCTGTCCGAATTGGTCCACTTGGTGGTCCGGCCGCCATAAAGACAAGGCTAGGATGGACACTGCAGGGACCAGCCAAGATCTTGGAGACCAAGTTGCAGCCACAGCAGTGCCTTTTCCTGTCTCTCACCCCTGCGGAAATAGAACTCAAAAGAGATGTTGAAAGGCTATGGCAACTTGATGTTTTGCCTTTCCGTTGTGAAAAGCAGGTGACAAGGTCCAGGGAGGACCAGGATGCCATTAACCTCTTAGAGACCAGGACAACTCATGTGGAGGTGAATGGAATCTTACGCTACGCGACACCCTTGTTGCGCAGAAAGGATTCACCCTCATTTTGTGCTCCGAAAGAGGCTGTGGTTCCAAGTCTCCGGAGTATGGAACGACGACTAACACAAAATCCAGAGAAAGCAGCCGTGTACAATGCTGAAATTGAAAAGCTAGAACTGAATGGAGCAGTTACCAAACTCTCAGCTGCTGTAAGCACTATGACAGGGGAGACCTGGTATATCCCGCACCACTTGGTCAGCCACAATGATAAGGACCGTATTGTGTTCAATTGCTCTTTCCAATATAAAGGACTGAACCTTAATGATTCCTTGATGCCTGGTCCAATCTTGAGCCCTTCTCTGTTAGGTGTAGGGCTGTCAACTTTAGTCGTTTAGTCGACTAATCGGTCGATGCCGTCTTGGTCGATTGACATTCTCAATGGTCGACCAGTTGCATAAATTTTTTATTTTTTTTTCACCAATAAAGAAATTTTCATTGATTTACTCCTTGATATTTATTCCTTTATAAGCAGTTATATATTACTGTATTCTAAATATAATTAGCCTATGTTTTATCCCCAACTTTAAATGCTTTAATTTAGGCTATTTTGTAACAGCGCCACAGTTTAGCGCATCACATAGAACACTCGGGAACCGCACCTGTGGCTGGCTGCACTGCTGCTTCGCGCTCAGTAAGGAATAAAGGTAGTTTTGCTGTATTCATTCAGTTAGAACCAGTGCTTAATTTGTAAAGTGGGAGGTCCCGGAGCGCAAAGGATGGGTGGATCCGGCGATTTAAAACAGGGGTTGGAGGTAACGGAACAAGTAAGGAATAATTGACGACAGGCCGTTGAATTATTAGAAAAATAATGCACACCCGAGGTGGTAATGCGGTCACGACGCGAAACGGAGTTATTAAATTGTTTAAATTATTATTAAATTGATCAAGCGCAACATTCAGCATTCAATCAAATATTTTAAAAGATGTAGGCTATTAATAATGTTATTTCAACATAATATCTCGTTATAATGTTATTTCAACATAATATCTCGTTATTTCGACATAATATGTGTGCGTGCAACAAGCAAGATGTGCATAAATCCGGTGATGAGTGCATTGATTTTTATTAATAAACTAGTGTTTTCTGACGACTGCAAATATGAAGTTGACGATCGCCATCTCCGTAGTGAACGAGCCTACAGAGAGAAATGCACATAATGGATCATAATCAGAGAGTGGCCTATTTCTTTTTTCTTTTTGAATTATTTCGTTTAAAGACATTTCAAGCTTTGTGTATTTGATGTATTTCTCATGTCTGTGTGAGGCATACACTTAGTTTCGTTAAGTTAGGATGAGATGCGCTCCAGTTAACGTGCAATGTGACCGCGCGGGCGCCCATTATATTGTCTGTTATACCGTATTTGCTTCTTATTTATTACAAAATAAAACGAAAATAAACCTATAGGCCTTCCTTCTATACAGCCTATTATTAGGATTGTTTTTTAGGTTATTTCCCAGTCAACACGTTGATCTCACAGTGATCTCTCCATATGACCACAATGTGAGTTCACAGTGAGCTAAAAGTGTAACCGCACTGTGCACTCACTGTGTGCTCATATTATGGACACGATGTGAGTCACCCCAGCTAGAAATGTAATTGGACATGGATGGACACAAATTGTAAGTTACCATTAAGGTGATGGGTGTTTGCTTTAGTTGGGCTCTAGACCATTATATTTTTACTTTAATATTTACTTTTGTTTGACTGCAGTTATTGATTTATAACAGTTAAATGAACAAAGTAAAATGTTATCTTAGTGTTGGTTATGTTTTGACATAATCATGCTGTTATCTGAAAAAGGAAACTTATTGAGGTAGTTTGGTGATTCTTCAGCCTATGATTATCAGTACTTTACATATAATTCAAAATATTTAATACACATTGTTCTGATCAAAAGACATTCAGATAACTTCATTTAAAACACAGACATCAATAATCAGCCTGTGAATCTCAACAATGGTGACAGTAATAAAGCATGTTGCAGTGGCTGCCACCAATCACAACTCATTAATGGCTCCCATCATGCATTGCGGTATGAATAAATTATGATCTGAATTGTCTATGTAATTTACTTTTCCTAATTGAATATTCTGCTCCTCACCATTGTTGAGATGCATAGACTGAATCTTGACATCTGTGTGTGCCTAAAAGAATGATTTTTTTATTTTTAACAACTTTTAAGAAATCCTTCATATTATATAAAAAATTCTGGGCATTTATGCAGATTCACTAACCAACAACATAAATCGAAGTCAGAAAGAAGGATTTTAATGAGTTCAGTGATCAAGTTCAAATGATGATTGTCATAACATAACCAACACCATCAGATCACTTTTTTCTTTGTTCATCTGGTGATTATAATTCAGAAACAACAGACAAACAAAATCTAAAGTTAATAATATATGGGTCTAGAGTCCAACTAAAGCAACCATTGATCGTCATAACGGTAACTTACAATTTGTGATTTTCTCCTTCAGTGATTCTGCTTGTTAACATCAGGTGTCTTCAATAATGTTCAATCATCACTAAATTAATCACTTAATTATCTCATTAACTTAAACACTCTTGAGTGTGGACTCATACACTCCCAGGAGTGTTAATTTAACACTGGAGTTTTTGCTGTGTACAAAGAGCCGTAGTTAACTGACAAGCTGAGCCATATCGCATTAATTATCACTGGCGATACGTCCGAGATATTAATGCGATATGGCTCAGCTTGTCAGTTAACTAAGGCTCTTTGTAGTAAATGCCGCTTCATCTGAAAGCAGGTGATGGCGATTTACTACTAATCAAGGAACCGGCTTTACTGATGAGATGCGCATAACAATATCGCGATTTAAATCGCCCAGCCCTAGTCAAGACCAAAGAGCCCAACTACAGCAAACACTGACCTCTACAATGGTGACCAAACCAAACTCTTCAAACAAACTTCAACATGTAAACCTCTTAAACATAATTTCTAAACATCGAAACTTCCCGCTATAACTGTCTAAGCTAAGAATGTTAGGGGGGATAATGTTCTATCAATGTCATCACTAAACATGTTTGAAATGTTTATAGAGAGTGTTATCCTACCTTTTAGGAGAACATTCTGGTTACAAAAATAAAATTAGCTACAGAAAATATTACAAGAACATAACATAATGCTCTCAAAACATTCATAGAACAATAACATTTCTAGCTGGGATGAGCTCATATTGTGGCCATAGTTTGAGCACACAGTGAGAGCGCTGTGAGGTTACACTTTTAGAACACTGTGAACTCAGATTGCTGACGTTGTGACCACATGGTGACATCACTGTGAGATCATAGTGTTGACTGGGTTGGGTTTTTTGTGTGTTTGTTTTAAAACGCCTAGATCGGCTGGACAAAAGTTAACCCATAGCTTTGAAAGTAAAGAAGAATATAGTTACAGCTTGTATAAATGAGAGCTTTTGTTAGGTTTTTTCATTATTTGGCAATTTTAGCAGTTATATTTTTTGTAGCGTGTGGTGTGGTCAGGTGCGCGATTGTGACTGTCAATAGACCTAGGACAGAGCTTTGCACTGTCACTTTGCAGTTAAAAAAAATCACTTAATTTTCAAAGAATTGTATTATTATTATAGTTTTATGTATTATTGATTTTTTTCGTTGTTGTTTTATAAATGCTCTATGACAATTGTTTATTTTTTTTATTTTTTATTAGTGTTTAATAAATGTCAAAATCGCGTCTTTTTTTTCTTTTCTTTTTTTTTTAGTCGACTAATCGTTGCGCAGGACATGACTTTGGTCGACTAAGCATTTCTTTGGTTGACTACAGCCCTAGTTAGGTGTTCTACTTCGTTTCAGGGAGCATTGTGTGGCTATCAGCGGTGATATACGTGGAATGTTCCACCAAGTTCTGCTCTTACCTGAGGACAAACCCCTCCTGCGCTTTTTCTGGCGTGGCATGAGACGCGGCGATCCCCCTGACATCTATGAATGGCAGGTGCTGCCGTTCGGAACCACGTGCAGTCCCTGCTGTGCATCCTTCGCCCTCCAAAGACATGTCTCATCGCACAGCACAGCGGATGAAGATGTGAGACATTCCGTGGAACGCTGCTTTTATGTGGATAACTGTCTACAGAGCTTCCCATCTGCTCAAGAGGCACGGCAGTTACTAGACAAACTTCGTAAGCTGCTAGC
The DNA here is from genome assembly GCF_949319135.1 of Squalius cephalus. Classification (NCBI taxonomy): domain Eukaryota; kingdom Metazoa; phylum Chordata; class Actinopteri; order Cypriniformes; family Leuciscidae; genus Squalius; species Squalius cephalus. Next base: position 15,481,256 of record NC_137123.1, read on the forward strand.
ATCCGGAGGGTTTGATATCCGTCAATGGGCCAGCAACGCGCAAGAAGTCATCAGTCACTTGCCACCAGAAGCCAGATCTCCCAAGCTAGAGCTGTGGCTTTCACATAATAAAGAAGACCCACGTGAATCCACCTTGGGACTGAATTGGCACTGTGAGTCGGACCACCTAGGATTTAAGCATAGACCTGTTACTTACAGTGTTCTGACGATGCGGAACATATATCGTGTGTTAGCAAGTCAGTATGACCCCCTTGGTGTCATTCTTCCTTTCACCACACGAGCCAAGGTGATTGTTCAACAGCTCTGGATTAAGAACAGGAACTGGGATGATCCACAACTTCCCGATGATCTTCAGCAGGCATGGAAGGTGTGGGAAGCTGAGCTTCAGTACTTACCTCTTGTAGTACTCCCTAGGTGCTACATTCCATCAAGCATGGACAACTCAGAGGTCACTCGGGAAATCCATATCTTCACTGATGCTCCTGAGAAGGCTTATGGGGCAGTCGCTTACCTTCGCTCAGAAGATCCATGCGGGAAGGTACACCTTTCATTCCTCATGGCCCGATCACGTGTTGCCCCACGTAAGCAGTGCTCAATTCCTAGACTGGAGCTGTGTGCTGCTCTAATAGGAGCGCAGTTGGCCAAGTTGGCTGAAAATGAGCTCACCTTGAAGATCCAGAAGGTCACTTTCTGGACAGATTCAACAACTGTCCTCCACTGGTTACATTCCGAATCCTGCCGCTTCAAGGTGTTCGTGGGCACTAGGGTGGCAGAGATTCAAGAATTGACTGACCTTAAAGGGTGGAATTACATTGACTCTGTCAGGAACCCTGCGGATGATCTTACCCGTGGTAAGAGCCTGAAGGACCTCATTGAACCCAATCGGTGGATCCAAGGGCCAAAATTCCTCCTCCAACTTCAGAGTACTTGGCCAGCACCACCAGTTATGCACAGATTAGTGCCTGATGACGCTACGGAATTAAAGCGAAGTGCCTTCTGTGGCGTGATTAACTCAGCACCAGTGACAGCAGATGGTAGTAAGTTTAGTAGCTGGAAAGACTTGGTCGAAGCAGTAGCACAGGAGTTGCACGGGGCGGCAGAACAAAGTGGCTCTCCTCCAGCCAGCGCTTACCAGAAGGCAGAACTGACCGCGCTGAGACAGGTCCAGATGGATAGTTTTCATGAAGACTACCATCTGTTGAAGAGTGGTAAGCCTGTTCGTTCTAGCAGCCGCTTACTTTGTCTCTCCCCAGAGTTCGACAGAACCAGTGAGGTAATACGGGTTGGAGGACGATTAAGGCGGGTGGAAGGATTAGACCCAAGCACAGTACACCCTATCGTGTTGGATTCCAGTCACCCTAACACTCAGCTACTCATGAAGGAATATGATGCTCGCCTTTGCCATCCAGGACCAGAACGAGTGTTTGTGGAGCTCCGTCGAAATGTGTGGATACTGAAAGGGAGAGAGGCAGTGAGAAAGCACCAGCGAACATGTCTTGAATGCTGTAAATGGAGGTCAAAGCCAGCCTCCCAGAAGATGGTTGATCTCCCTCCACCACGACTTCGGTTGTTCAAGCCTGCTTTTCATTCAACCGGAATGGACTGCTTTGGGCCTCTTCTGGTCAAAATAGGTCGTCGGACAGAGAAGCGGTGGGGACTTTTATTTAAGTGCTTGACCACCCGGGCAGTGCACCTTGAGGTGCTGACATCTATAGATAGTGATGCCTTTCTCATGGCACTACGTCGGTTTATAGGTCGCCGTGGGAAACCTGCAGAGTTATATTCGGACCAAGGCACCAACTTTCGAGGTGGTGAGAGAGAGCTTAAAGAAGCCTTCAGTCAGCTCAGTGGTGATCTGCAACAGCAGCTAGCGAAGCAACAAATTAGCTTTCATTTCAATCCTCCAGCTGCTCCACACTTTGGAGGGGTGTGGGAACGCGAGATTCGTTCGGTAAAGGCCGCACTTTATACAACCCTGGGCTCAGAATCAGTAACTGAAGAAGTGCTTCGGACTGTCCTCATAGAGATTGAGGCCATCCTCAACTCCAAACCTCTTGGTTACGTTTCAGCAGACATTGCTGATGCAGATCCGATCACCCCAAACTGCCTTCTAATGGGGCGGCCAGATGGGTCCCTACCCCAAGTCATATATCTAGTGTCTGAGATCCTAGGAAGACGGAGATGGAGGCATTCACAAGTATTGTCTGACAGATTCTGGACAGCCTTCATAAAGTATTACTTACCTGACATGCAGGCCAGGGGAAAGTGGCAGAATCCATCAGTAGACATCAAACCCGGGACAGTTGTCATGCTTGTTGACCCTCAGTTACCCCGTTCATTCTGGCAGATCGGGAGAGTACTTAATGTCTTTCCTGGGGCTGATAATCGAGTTCGAACAGTCGAGGTGCAGATTAAGGACAAAGTCTACACAAGACCCATCGCTCGACTGATTGTTCTTCCAGAGATCCGAGATGAAGGGGATGAAAGCCACACTAGTGACCAACGGTAGTCCATATAGTGTCGGCCTTTCAATGGAGCAAATTTGTAACCAAATTTGGGGGCGGCTGTGTTGGAAAGGCCGAGTCATGTGCGCATGCGCTACTTACTGTCAGTCATCATCATCAGCAGACGAGCGGGACTGTACAAGCAAGACTGTGTGTGCGAAGTGCGTCAATAAATATATACCACAAACACACACATCTAAATACTTTAAGCAACCTGTGTACTGCTGTGTTGTGCATAGCCAAAACTGTCAACAATAAACCACCTTTGCATGGAACTGATTCAATCTAGTGTGTTCTGATCGACACCCCATTGAGGAAAGCTAGAAATAATAAATCATCACCTATTACAGTCCAATCCTTCTATCGAATAGTGAGTGAAACTGAAGACTCACCCGCAGTCATGATCACTACGATCAGAGGAAGAGACTTTATGAGAGACGACACCATAGTGACTTCTGCAATCATAAAACTGACAATTATGACATTATGAGCATCATATACAACATCACAAACTCTATTGATAAAGCACATGATGATCAATAATTCACGGCTCATTGAAGGCTTGATGTGAACTGATGATGTTTCTCATGTCAGGCCTCGTGTGTCTAAAGAGCTTCACACAATATTTACACATGAATCTACAACAGATATTGAGCTTCTGGAGTTTAAATCACTTCATCAAATCAACATTCACCTAAAACACTTTTACAAACATCAATCGTAGCTCTACTGAACTATTTTAAATAACAGTAAAATGGTCTTACCGCTCTGAAGTGTCAATGTTTCAGTGTCGACGGCCAAATGAGAAAAACATCCGCAGTTTAAGGCGTCAAACGCTGCAGTTTTCACACTTTATAAAGAGCAACTAAATGTTGGTCTTCCTCTTTGTGGTTATATGAGTGACCATCATTTCAATTGCACAAGAACAACTGGAGAAGAAATTTTCAAACACACATAAGCTTTACATGTATCTCTGTAGAGCTCAGTATTGTCAGATCTTTGTGAGAGAATATGTGAAAGATGTTTGCTTTGAGAAAGAACAGTGTAAGATCATCATGTCTGCAGGAGCGTCTGAGCATCTTTACAGCTCTTAGTTTCACTTCCTCTTTCTGACACAAACTCTATATTTAACACATGAAGCAGTGGACAACACACACACACACACACACACACACACACACACACACACACACAGAGTCATAACCATCAGCAACTACATTGAGTTTAAGTGGGTCAATGGCAGTTTCTGACAGACGGCACAAGCACTCAGAGACCAGACCGACGACAGATACAGGAGAAATAGTTTTAATGGTCTTCATAAACACTAATACATCACTGATGGATCTATTTAATAACTCCTAATAATGGAGCAGTGATGTTCACTGCAGAGCCAAATGACGTCCAGCTCCTCCTCAGTGGATCTAATGGGTGGAGGGAGAGAGTTATGGGTCGGTTAGGGTGTTGTTGGACCGTCTCGCTCCACCCATTACACCCAAATTACATCCAGAGAGAAGAGCTGGACTTCTCTAGCCTGGTTAAAACCAGACCCTTCTCAGTTGAAACTGAGTGTAGGGTCTGGAGAAGCTATGTAGACAAATCATTTCGAAAGGGGCGTCACCAACCGACGTAGCTCAGCTTGATTGACAGGTGATCTAACCAATCATACTTCGCCATCCGCCATTTTGTCCGACAAAGCAGTCAGGAGAGAGTAGATTAACAGGATTTGAACTTGAAAAACGGAGTGTACTGACGCCTTTCCGTGGTTAAAACAACATTCCTTTTTATGTTTGTTCATGTTTATTTGAGGCTATAAATTAACTAGAAGGAAGAGATGATCGGTTCACAAGAACAGCTTTAACTGATGCTCTAGTCTACAGCGATCTGTCACGGCACATTAAAGAGCAACAAAACGGTATTTATTGTTTAAATTTCTTTTAAAAAATTACCAAATTTGAAAGCTGAGACTTTGTTTAATATGTTTAATATCAAACGTAACAGAAAAGTAGCCTGCTCTGTCCTGTCTGCCAGCGTGTGTTCAGTCTCCTCTCTGCTCCGCAATGTATTTTTCACTGCGTGAGAACTCCTTCAGCGTCGCTGCGCTGTCGTCATCATGTAAATCCCTCCCCAAACGTTTCTGATTGGTGCCGCGATTTCGCCGGCACAGTAATGAGTTTGAATGGGCTCTTCTCCAGACTATCCTGAAGAGAGAATTAAAATTCGCCGGAAGTAGTCTGGGTTTTCAGGCTAGGACTTCTCTCTCCACCCACGACTCTGCAGTGAACAGTCTCTCAAAATAGAGGAATTACATCCATTACTCAAATCTTTCCTGCACTTCCATTGACTTTACTGTCATCTAGTGGTCAAAAAGATCCAGTGCACTTTACTGCCATTACAGCAGCTTTTACATCTGACTCTTGACATGTTGATATTAGAAGTAATGAAAGTTACTAAAGTCGTATTTCTGTCTATATTGTTCACTTTGTGTTTATAAATCAATCATGTAAATAGGACAAGCTAATGTGTGCTTTATATGTATTACAAAGATATTGTACTAAAAAAATGCACGTATGTAAAATGAATCAAGCTTTATACAGTCAGGATGGGAAATGAACACCCGTCAAAAACTGTTATATAATACTGTCAAATATTAACACTCTCAGCCAAATACTGGAACTTCAGGACAATAGCTGGTTATTTTGCTTCATCTGCCAGTCAATGTGTCGCCAATCCTACATCTCAGATTATCCTTTGACAAAAAAACTGCACAAAAAATACAGTGCGAACGCGTATTGTAAGACTGGAAAAACTGGAAGAGAGGACAACTCTCTGAGAAAACAAAGGAAACTAACATCTGAACTCTCTTGCTATATTTACATCCCCATTCGAGACCATTGATTTGATCACCATTTTGTCTCAACGAGACTGGTACAAAGGTCTCATCCACAAAGAAGTCATACAAAAGGTGATAAAGTTTTGAAGAGTTTAGACACATCAGCAACAAGAGAAATGTTTATTTGCTGGTCTTTTAAACACTACAAAAACTATTAGGATCCTCAATTAAAGATACAGTAGAACAAAATACGGTCAACAGAGCAATCCGACATGACAGAGAAACTAGAGACTTTAATACAATCAGGTACAGATTTTACTGAGTTTAACATGAAAATACTGCTTTACTGTGCAATTAACATATATAAATAAGATGTATAATACTCCAGTGAAGCAGACAATCAAATATTGACTATGTTATTGTGGTGTTACTTTAAATTGCACAAGTTTTCTCCTCTAATGCATTTGCTTTGCTGCACAAATATAAAATGTGAAATAAAGGCTAAAACATAGATTTGCAAGACTAATACAAAAAAACCAACTCTGCCAACTCTTATAAGCTCAATGACAATATACACAGCTTAAGAAATCAGAATGTTATTGATAAAGTAATGATGTTTATGAGCTCATAATGATGGATTATCAGTTTGTGAGGAGCATCAGATGTATATTAGCAGTAATACAGTTTAATGTGGATCTGCTGAAGTCACTGCTAGAGTCTCATATTCAGAAGATCTGGACTGAAGCTCAAGAGCCGTGTAATTAGTTAAGTTCACCTTATGGATTATAGCAGCACTGTCCTTGTACATTAATTCTTAATAGTTGTTCATTTATAAAAAATAAAAAAAACTTCTACAAAAAACATGTTAAGCAGGCACACACAGACATCAAGAATTAGCGTATGCATCTCAGCAATGGTAACAGATCAACTCAACATAAGCTCATTATTTATTCATGCAGCAATGCATGATGGGAGCCATGAATGAGTGTTGATTGGTGGCAGCGCACCAAGCTTTATAATTGTCACATTGTTGACATTCACAGGCTGATTCTTGATGTCTGTGTGTTAAAAAAAAAGAAAATTATTGTATAAAAACAACTTTTAAGAAATCGTTTAGATTAATAATGTTAATATTATGCTGTACAAGGACAGTGCTGCTATAATCAAGAAAGTAAACCTGACTCAGAAATTAGGCTCTATATGAGATAAGTAATTCTGGTCAAATTAGAGTGAAATAATTATTATTTTGAAACATAGTCAACATCATCAGATAACTTTTGCTATTTGTTCGCCTGCAGTTGTAACTCAGTTGCAGCAGCCAAACTAAATCAGAAATTTTGTTTAAGGATAATTTTGTCAAGAGCCCAAATAAAACAAACACTAATTACCATAATGGTGACTTTATTTTCTAGGAGCGAGATGGAAAAAAAATTTTACATTTTTTTTTTTCCTCCTTCAGTGATTCTGCTTGTTAACATCAGGTGTCTTTAATAATGCTCAATCAACACTCAATTAATCACTTAATTATCTCATTAACTTTAACACTGCTTCAGTGTTACTTATAACACTCTGAGTGTGGATTATATAAACACTGAGTGTGTTCATTTAACACTGGGGATTTAGCAGAATCACTGAAGGAAAGACAAACACAAGAACTACAACTGACTTTGACGCACTAAGAAACAGCGTTATCTGGAAACGCACCCCTGACTTTCTACCGTCAGTCTGAAGCTCTGGCTACGCGAGACTAATTGATCAAACAGCTTTACAAAAATACCTGAAATAGTTTGATTCATTATTTTAGACAGTTCAACCGTGCACTGAATGGTTTTTAATATATATCGTATCGGGATGTTGTGGCCGATCGACCACTTGGGATTTCAAATAAGCAGAAAGGTTCTTTTTTAAACACTCAATGAAGCCAAGGTTGAAGATAAAACCCAACATTTATTAACACACTTCATGGGCATGCCCCCCAAAAAACAAGCAGTTATCAAGCAAACACACTCGTCCTGATGCTCTGATGCTCTCGCTTTTTAACACATACAAAAACAGATTGTAGTAAATACAATCTTCCTTAATAAACAATCTATGCCATATGGTCTTTTCAACTTGGTATTCAAAAAGAACATACTTTAATATTAGGGCTGGGCGATTTAAATCGCGATATTGTTATGCGCATCTCGTCAGTAAAGCCGGTTCCTTGATTAGTAGTAAATCGCCATCACCTGCTTTCAGAAGAAGCGGCATTTAGGGCTGAGGAAATAATTAAGTGATTCATTTAGTGATGACTGAGCATTATTGAAGACACCTGATGATAACAAGCAGAATCACTGAAGGAGCAAATCACAAATTGTAAGTTACCATTAAGGTGATGGGTGTTTGCTTTAGTTGGGCTCTAGACCATTATATGTTTACTGTTGTTTGTCTGCTGTTATTGATTTATAACAGTTAACTGAACAAAGTAAAATGTTATCTATCTTATAGTGTTGGCTATGTTTTGACATAATCATGCTGTGATCTGAAAAAGGAAACATACTAAGATAGTTTGGTTTAACTTGTTAGCAGCAGTTTTGTGATTCTTCAGCCTATGATTATCAGTACTTTACTTATAATTCAAATTTAATAAACATTGTTCTGATCAAAAAGACATTCAGATAAATTAATTTAAAACACAGACATCAATAATCAGCCTGTGAATCTCAACAATGGTGACAATAATAAAGCATGTTGCAGTGGCTGCCACCAATCACAACTCATTAATGGCTCCCATCATGCATTGCGGTATGAATAAATTATGATCTGAATTGTCTATGTAATTTACTTTTCCTCATTGAATATTCTGCTCCTCACCATTGTTGAGATGCATTGACTGAATCTTGACATCTGTGTGTGCCTAAAAGAATGATTTTTTTTTAAAACATCTTTTAAAAAATCCTTTATATTATTTCATAAATTCTGACCATTTCTTCAGATTCACAGTTATGCTGTAACCAACAACATAAATCGAAGTCAGAAAGAAGGATTTTAATGAGTTCAGTAATCAAGTTCAAATGATGATTGTCATAATATAACCAACACCATCAGATCACTTTTTATTCTTTGTTCAACTGGCAGTTTTAACTCAGTTACAACAGCCAAACAAATTCTAAAGTACACATAAAAGGGTCAGAGTCCAACTAAAGCAACTACCCATCACAATAATGGTAACTTACAATTTGCGATTTTCTCCTTCAGCGATTCTACTTGTTAACATCAGGTGTCTTCAATAATGCTCAATCATCACTAAATTAATCACTTAGTTATCTCATTAACTTAAACACTCTTGAGTGTGGACTCATACACTCCCAGGAGTGTTAATTTAACACTGGATGTTTCGCTGTGTACAAAGAGCCGTAGTTAACTGACAAGCTGAGCCATATCGCATTAAATATCGCTGGCGATACGTCCGCGATATTGATGTGATTTGGCTCAGCTTGTCAGTTAACTACGGCTCTTTGTAGTAAATGCCGCTTCATCTGAAAGCAGGTGATGGCGATTTATTACTAATCAAGGAACCGGCTTTACTGATGAGATGCGCATAACAATATCGCGATTTAAATCGCCCAGCCCTATTTAATATGTTTCTTCACATTAAATACACCACACTGGATATTTTATTACACAGAAAAACAGTGGATGAAGTGATATTTACATGCAGTTCACAGTATGAAACAAAACTCGCAAATATTCTATTAGTCATGTGTCTGTGATGAAGCAGCTTGTGAATGAGCAACACACTCTGCAGGAAAACACAATTTATACAGACTTCATATATCCAAAACAGTAACACACACACACACACACACACACACACACACAAAAGATTCACTCAGAAACAGATCACAGTATGGTATTAACGTTGGTTGCCACTTCCATTTAATGCCACATTTAGGACATGTCAGCGTGTTGACACGATGGTTCAGTAGCAGTTCAGGTGTTTGTGATCAGATGCTCAGAATCTTCCTGCAACATTGATGCTGCTGTAGATCACACTGGAATCATCAGATCTGTTCAATAAGTGTAAAAAAAAGACCAAATCAGATTAATCATACACATAAAACCTTGTTTCTCTGAGTCGCCTGCAGAGTTTGAGGGATTTGTTCAAATCTTTAACGGTGAGTAACGAAGTGCGCCTCACCTGGCAGAGTCAGCAGGACCACGATCCCTCACGTCTCCAGACTGACCTTCAGCCTTCACACTCGTGTTCCCTGTGTTTCTGTGGTGCTGGACGGTGGCGTACTGAACCTCGTCTTCATCTCCAGCGCTCTGAGGCTTCCTGGGTCTCTTCTGAGCGATGCTTGCGTACATCAAGTCATTCTGAACGCCTGAATCACTCGTGCTCATCTGATTCGTCCCCGCTGTGCTGATGTTTTCCTGAACGAACACACACAGTCCAGATGTTCACACTACAATCGGTCACTGTTCCTGGATCAACATTCCTGTCCGAAAATTTAGTCCCACTATACCCATAACTTGAATGATAGGTGAATAACACTGATGTAGAAGCACCTAATCCTGATTTTAAGCCTAAACTTGACATAAACTGTAAACTTGTCCCTCAAATCTGATTGGTTGATTGGAATGTTGTTCCAGGATCAATAAAGATGTTTATCCAGGAACATGTTGTATACAGCAAAATCCCCAGTGTTAAATTAACACTCACAGTGTTTATAAGAGTCCACACTCAGAGTGTTATAAGTCAGTGGTTTTCAACTCCAGTCCTCAGGACCCGTTGCTCTGCACATTTTGTATGTCTCTCTTATCTGACACGTTCAGTTCAGTTCATGGAGTCTCTCTTAACGAGCTGATGATCTGATTCAGGTGTGTTAAATAAGGGAGACATACAAAATGTGCAGAGCAGTGGGTCCCGAGGACTGGAGTTGAGAACCACTGTTATAAGTAACACTGAAGCAGTGTTAAAGTTAATGAGATAATTAAGTGATTAATTTAGTGATGGTTGAGCATTATTGAAGACACCTGATGATAACAAGCAGAATCACTGAAGGAGAAAAAACGTAATTGGTATGTCACCGTTATGGTGATCAGTGTTTTCTTTAGTTGGACTGTTGACCCTTAAATCATTAACTTTAGATTTTGTTTGGATGCTGTACTTCAGTTACAACAGCCAGAAGAACAAAGAGAAAAAGTGATCTGATGGTGTTGGTTGTGTTTTATTATAATCACTGTCCTTGAAAAGCATAATAGTTTTAACTTGTACAATGTAATCCAAATAATTTCCTAAACGTTGTTCACATATATATATATTTTTAGACACAGACATCAATAATCAGCCTGTGAATCTCAACAATGGTGACAATAATAAAGCATGTTGCAGTGCATTCTGGGTACCACCAATCAAAACTCATTCATGGCTCCCATCATGCATTGCTGCATGAATAAATAATGAGCTTATGATTCATACACTAATTCTTAATGTCTGTGTGTGCCTGAAAAGAACACTTTTAAAGATTTTTTTTTTTTCGTAATTGATTTGATCATTTGGTTTTGATTGAAAAGGCTAAAAATGGCATGCTCGACAAGGACAGTGCTGCTTATAATCCATTAAACGTAACTCAGAAATTATACTCTCAATGATTTCAGTGATTCAGGCCAACTAATGATTATGTTAAAACACAACCAACACCATCAGATCACATTTGCTCTTTGTTCATCTGGCTGTTATAACCGAATTACAGCAGCCAAACAAAATCTAAAATTAGAAAGTAAGGGTCAAGAGCCCAACTAAACTAAACATCAATCACCATAATGGTGACCATTTAAAAAAATTACTTTCTCCTTCAGTGATTCTGCTTATTAACATCAGATGTCTTCACTAATGCTCAATCATCACTAAATTAATCAATTAATCACTTAATTATCTCATTAACTTTAACACTGCTTCAGTGTTAATTATAACACTCTGAGTGTGGACTCATATAAACACTGAGCAGTGTTAATTTAATACTGGGGATTTTGCTGTGTACTTTGAGAAATCATGTTCACCAATTGGGATCATAATTGCCTTAAAATGTGCTGAAATAGACACTTTTCTAGACTTGCCTGTTTTGATACGCCACCTTGGACGCCAGTATCTCCTGCTTTCCTAACAGAGAGAAGAGAATTTGGAAACATACAGCATCATATTGCAGTGGTTCTCAACTCCAGTCCTCGGGACCCGCTGCTCTGCACATTTTGTATGTCTCCCTTATTTTAACACACCTGATTCAGATCATCAGCTCGTTAAGAGAGACTCCATGAACTGAACTGAGTGTGTCAGATAAGAGAGACATACAAAATGTGCAGAGCAACGGGTCCTGAGGACTGGAGTTGAGAACCACTGATCTATATCATGGAAATGCACATCTTAAAAGGGGGAAATACAGGATTAAATGTGTCATAAAAGTGATTAATATGACCTGTGAGTTATAAATACATCATATATTTCCACAGCAGTTTTCTATACCGTGTGATTTTTATCACCACAACAATAATGCAGATGCCGATGAGCGCCGCCCCGATCCCAGCAGCTGCGTACACACCTGTGCTCTGGCCACCTGAGCGAAGAGAAACATCATTCACACGGCTGATAATGACACCAGCATAAGAGCCAACGGCACATATCAATACCTGCAACTGTTTCAGACACGAACAAAGACACAGACGCTGATCTCCCAGATCCATATTTATTCTGAGCCTCACAGTAGAAGCGTCCACTGAAACTGGAGTTAAAGCTGGAGATGCTGAAACTCTGTCCAGATCCAACAGCTGAGGTTTCATTCTCCTTAAACCAGCTGAAGTTCAGAGCAGGAGGGTTTGAGTCACTGATGCAGTTCAGAGTCACTGAATCTCCCGATGAACTGACCGACACTGAGACGCTCTTCGGAGGATCTGAAAAAAGACTAAAATGACTCACAGTGCATCATTTGATGAGTCTGGACTGAATTTGTCTGAAAGCTGAGAGTGTGTGTTACATCTGATGCTGAGAGTGACGGCAGGAGACGGCAGATGTTCCTGATCTCTCGCTGCACAGCTGTAGTTTCCCGTATCATCACTGCTGACCGACCACAGAATCAGCCGATTCCCGACGCTCAACTCTGATAAAGACTCGCCGTTTTTATACCAGATAAAGTCTGTTCTGTCTGAGAGGCTACAGGAGCTCTTACACAATAAAGCAGGGGAATCTTTCTCAACGACCTCTTCAGGAATCTCCACTCTGAGCTCTGAAATCACAGACAAATCATAATTTATATTTATATGAAGAACAGAGTAAATCTGTCAGTGCAATATAAGTTTGACTGTACCTGTGACTTTGAGCTCAATCCCAGGATAACCCAGATAGTTTTGTTTTTCTTCATTTGTAATGATTCTGATGCAGTACATTCCTTCATCCTCACGTCTCACACTACTGAGTCTGAGAGCAAATTTTCGGTCTTTATTGGGGAAATACTCAACTCTGCCTTCGTAATCTGAATGATTCAACAGATTGATGGACTTCCCTTTTTCTGGGTTTACGGTCCAAAATACCTCTGTCACAGTGACACGATCTGGGTGTTTATAAGTGCCTGTTAAATATGTTGTTGAACCCTTTAGGACACATTTCATCATCTGTGTGTACTGAACCTTCCATTCCTGACTGCAAATCCCTGGAAAATATAAAACAGGAAAACACTGATTTTGACCATACACTGTAAAAAAGAATACAATATGTCTAATCAATAAAATCGAGGCAACAGATTACAAGCAATATTATTAAATTTAACAAATTAGAATTGAGTAATAATTAATCAAATTAATTCCTTAAAAGGTAACCATTTAAAATGAGTAAAATTTACAACATTTTTTTTTTAAACTTTGTTTTTTTATTGCCAACATTGAAGACACCTGATGTTAGAAGCAGAATCACTGAAGGAGAAAACCGCAATTTTAAGTCACCATTATGGTGATTGGTGTTTAGTTTAGTTGGGCTCTTGACCCTTAAATCATTAACTTTAGATTTTGTTTGACTGCTGTACATGAGTTATAACAGCCAGATGAACAAAGAGAAAATGTGATCTGATGGTGTTGGTTATGTTTTAACATAATCATTATTTCACAATCATTTGACCTGAATCACTGAAATTCAAAGTACAATAATTCATACAAATAACTTAAAACTTTCATGTAATCTTAATATGAACACTTTTATTAGTATAAACTATTCTTTTAAAAGCTAATCTGCTAACATAATCTGCTAACATATTAGCAATAGTTTGTTATACAGAAACACTTGCTGTACGAGCGCATCAATATAAAAGGAATATTTGCTCTCAAATCAAGATGCATGCACCACTTGTCACCATGATGGTAACTATCTTACGCTGTAAAAAAATCCTAATTTGACAGAAAATAACTGTGATTTTTTGACGATCATTTTCTTTAATTTTAAATTGTACTCAAAACACTGTAAAATTACAATATCTGTAAAATAAAAATGATTTATTTATTATTAGTTATTTTAGGTGTTTTGACATTAATGACAAATTCCAGTAATTCACATTTTTTATACAGAAAATTGATTGTATTTTTCATATAGTATTTTTTCTGTTTTCTTAAATTACATAAAAATGTATGTAAAATTACAAATATAATCTGTAACTAAACAGTAACAGAACAGTAAAAGAACAGCTCCCCAAAAAACTGTAAAACATCCTAAATTAAATAAACTGAAAAACACTGTTATTTTACAGGTGTTTCCTGCATTATTATGATCAAATACCTTCATTGTAAAAAATCGTTAAAAAATGGTCAAATGACAGGCAGCTGCGGCTGCCAAACAAAAACCATAAAATTAAAGTAAAATATGCTAATTTAAATAAAGTGTAAAAAACTTTAAAATAAATTTGATGTTACCATGATTGAGATCAGTGTCTGCTTTAGTTGGGCTCATGACCCTTGACTTTTTAACTTTTAGTTTTCTCTGGCTGCTTTAACTGTGTAAGTGATACACATTTGTTATAGCAATAAATGAAGGAGAAAATATCAGATGATCTTGGTCATTCATTGGTGATGTTATATTCATCATATGATGATCTGATTCACTAATATGACAGTCAAATCTCTAATATATTAAGTTACATAAAATGTAGATGGCTATATACAATTAGGGCTGTGCGATATATATCGTGAGATTGTTATGCGCATCTCGTCAGTAAAGCCGGTTCCTTGATTAGTAGTAAATCGCCATCACCTGCTTTCAGATGAAGCGGCATTTAGGGCTGAGGAGATAATTAAGTGATTAATTTAGTGATGATTGAGCATTATTGAAGACACCTGATGTTAACAAGCAGACTCACTGAAGAAGAAAATCACAAATTGTAAGTTACCATTAAGGTGATGGGTGTTTGCTTTAGTTGGGATCTAGACCATTATATGTTTACTTTAATATTTACTGTTGTTTGTCTGCTGTTATTGATTTATAACAGTTAAATGAACAAAGTAAAATGTTATCTATCTTATAGTGTTGGTTATGTTTTGACATAATCATGCTGTGATTTGAAAAAGGAAACTTATTGAGATAGTTTGGTTTAACTTGTTAGCAGCAGTTTAGTGATTCTTCAGCCTATGATTATCAGTATTTTACTTATAATTCTAAATATTTAATAAACATTGTTCTGATCAAAAGACATTCAGATAAATTCATTTAAAACACAGACATCAATAATCAGCCTGTGAATCTCAACAATGGTGACAATAATAAAGCATGTTGCAGTGGCTGCCACCAATCACAACTCATTAATGGCTCCCATCATGCATTGCGGTATGAATAAATTATGATCTGAATTGTCTATGTAATTTACTTTTCCTAATTGAATATTCTGCTCCTCACCATTGTTGAGATGCATAGACTGAATCTTGACATCTGTGTGTGCCTAAAAGATTGATTTTTTTTAACAACTTTTAAGAAATCCTTTATATTATATCAAAAATTCTGGGCATTTATGCAGATTCACTAACCAGTTCACTGAGTTCAGTGATCAAGTTCAAATGACGATTGTCATAATATAACCTACACCATCAGATCACTTTTTTTTTCTTTGTTTATCTGTCAGTTATAACTCAGATACAGCAGCCAAATAAAATCTAAAGTACACATATAATGGTCTAGAGCCCAACTAAAACAAACACCCATCACCTTAATGGTAACTTACAATTTGTGATTTTCTCCTTCAGTGATTCTGCTTGTTAACATCAGGTGTCTTCAATAATGTTCAATCATCACTAAATTAATCACTTAATTATCTCATTAACTTAAACACTCTTGAGTGTGGACTCATACACTCCCAGGAGTGTTAATTTAACACTGGAGTTTTTGCTGTGAAAGAGCCGTAGTTAACTGACAAGCTGAGCCATATCGCATTAAGTATCGCTGGTGATACGTCCGCGATATTAATGCGATATGGCTCAGCTTGTCAGTTAACTACGGCTCTTTGTAGTAAATGCCGCTCCATCTGAAAGCAGGTGATGGTGATTTACTACTAATCAAGGAACCGGCTTTACTGACGAGATGCGCATAACAATCTCACGATATATATCGCACAGCCCTATATACAATGTCAATGTTTAATTATTGTATTGTAATATAATTAACAACTAATATTTATCAACTTAATCAGATATTACACTTCAGGTGGTAGCAATGAAGCAGGACATTACATGATGACTATTATCACTTAAAAGTGACCAACATCATCTGATCTGAGTTTTTCTTGGATTCTTACCATAACTAACATGCATCAGAGACACACAGTTAAAGCAACCAGAGAAAACTCAAGTTAAAGATTAAACGGTCAAGAGCCCAACTAAAACAAACACTGATCTCCATCATGGTGACATCAAACTTTATTATTTTCAATAAAGCTTCAACTTCTAAACCTCTGTTAATTCTCAATAAGAATGTTAGTATGAAAGAAATAAAGTCTGGATTGTAATAAGTGAAGATGCTGAGATCCTGAGAGATCTGGTAGTGTTTAATGTTCTGTTGGGTTTTAAAGTGTTTCTGTATGGTGTGTTTCGTGTGTCACCATTGTGTTGAAGAGTAGAGCCTGAGCTTCAGTCCAGGATGAGCAAAAAAACACTGATGATCTGCTGCATGTTGCTTTATTTAACTGACAGTAACTGTGTAGTTGCTGATGCAGTGATGTTAGTCACAGCAAATCATGCATGTAGTTAACAGCATGTATTTCAGTAAAAAAAATCAGAAAATAAATGTGAAGTAACTGTATTTCTGTTAAAAAAGATTAATGAAGATTTCTGTAAAAGTATTTTTCACTTATTTGAATTAGGATATTTTACATTAATTTTACGGTTTTTGTTTGGCAGCCGTTGCTGACAGTCATTGACCGTTTTTTCAAGATTTTATTTTTTACAGTGTAAAGCCAACATTAACAGAAATTCTTCTAAATTAGCATAACAAAACATTAATCACTACTAAATCTCACACTTCACATTAATCTTACACACACAAAACAACAACATTATATTACACTTAATTTTAGCGTTTTCTCTCCCTTTCGAGTGCCATCGGCAAAGCATGCTGGGAAATAGACATCCCAGCCGTTTCAGTTAAACTTAAGTTTGTCTAAATTAAAATAAATAATTTCATAAAACTCAAAACAATTAAACAGTTCAGTTTACTTAAAATATATCAGTTCTGTGAACTTGAAAGAAAAAGAAAGTGCTAAATACTCATACAAGTTAATTTGACTGAACTAATTAGTTAAATTTAAGTTTGTCCTACTCAAACCAATTAATTATTTTGAGCGTTAGGGTTTACAGTGCAGTATTGGAAGTGTCTAAACTACACTGTTAGACCTTACCGGGTTTTTTTACAGTAAAATACTGGCAACACTGTTGCCAGCAAAATACTGTTAATTGTACAGTTCTTTAGTGTAATCTAGTTTGTTTCTGTAAAAATGCACTAAATTCTAATTCAAGTTAACTAATTACACTTGCAGAAACCGACTGCCTTAAATTGACCAACTGTCATTTAAATGTATTAACTAAAATGTATAATGCATTAATAATGTGAGCAAAGTATAACTGTGAACTTCTTTCATTTGAGACCACTAAAAAACTTTTGAACATAAAGATATTTCCACTGGACCAGCAACTACACAGTCACCGTCTGTTAAATAAAGCAACATGCAGCATATCATCAATGTTTGTAGATCTTCTCCTGGACTGAAGCACAGGCTCTACTCTTCTGCACAATGGTGACCCAAAAAAAATATTTTTACAGTAAACTACTGGCAACAGTGTTGCCAGTATAAAACAGTTTTATAACTTACAGTTTATTACTGTTAAAATACATTTTGTGGGTGTGACTTTTTATCTTACACTGTTAACCCTTTCAACCCCACAGGAAAATCCACACTACAAAGAGTAAAAGTAACGTTGAGACAGTGTTGCAGTGAGATAATTAAGTGAATATGTAAGTGATGATTGAGCATTAGTGATGAACACCTGCTGTTAGAACAGAAAATAGAGAAACACAAGACCTACAACTGACTTCCAGCCATTACACATTATTACACTTATTATTAACCAGTATGACTTTATTTCTGTCATACATCTACAGAAGTTGTTATTAAGATGTTTAATTGAAAATGTTTGTTTGAAGTTACCATTATAGAGATCAGTGCTTGCTTTAGTTGGGATGCTGATGCTAAAACATTAATTTTTCTTTTGCTACTGTGTTTTTGCAAGTCACACTTGTGCACACACACAGTTTATGAATGATTGCGGTTGTAATGCTTATGGTGACAAATTCATCATATTGCCGGTTCATTCACTAAGGAATTAATTCTTATTCATTCATAGTTTTATCCTCGATCAAAAATGTTACATTAGCACTACTGTGAAACTACAGCAATAAATTGCTATGACTAATTTTTTTTAACACATCATGCATAAACCAAAAAAAAAAGCTACGATATATTGTAGAAACACAGAGATATCACAATTTAGCACATTAATCTCAACAATGGTGGCAATATTTTTTCTTTTTTCTTTTATTCATGCAGCAGTGCATGCTGGGAGTTTTATATTATCCTGGAACCCAGCATGCATTGCGACATGAAACTTTTCACCATTGTTGAGATTCATGTGCTGATTGTTGATATCTGTGTGTGTCTGAGCCAAGCAGGAGTAAAATAAAATTGAATGCACTATATGATTGTTATTTTCAGAAGACATGATTACAGAAATTTTGATTTCATTTTGTAGATACACAGTTTTATGCTAAATATGACATACCCATAATTTCAATGAATATATACAGGAAAAATCTGAAAATCAGATAATCCAAGATGACTGTGACATCATCACAAAAGAATAAAAACACCTGATCATCTTCTTCCTCTTGACTCTTTCTTGCCATAACAAATGTGTTTTATAAACTCACTGTTACAGCAGCCAGAGAGAGATGAATGGTAAGTAGTCAAGGGACAAGTGACCAACTAAAGCAAATACTGATCTCCATCATGGTGACAACAAACTTTATTATTAACTAAATCTCTGTTAATTCTCAACAAGAACTTTTGTACATGTATGAAAGAAATAATCGTAAACTGGTTTGTAAACTGGTTTCACACTCAGTGTTGCTGGAAGTCAATTGTAGTTTTTGTGTTTCTCTTTTTTCTGTTCTTGTTTCTCTGTCCTTCAGTGATTCTGCTTATCAGGTGTTCATCAGTGTCTCAATTCACTCACTTCTTTTCATTCACTCTGTCAAGTGGACTTTATTAGTGAACTAATGTAGGGAATAGTGAATGAGGGTATAGGGTGTGATTGGGAAAACAGCCTCTGAGTGTCGATTTTGAGCACTGTTAATTCACAGTATATTCCTGTAGGCTAGTTTTGTTTTCTACGGTATATTACTGTTTTAATGGAAAATGGTATGATACTGTCTGAATTACGCCTTTTTTTACAGCAAGGGCTAACAGTGTAGGGCTGTGCGATATATATCGTGAGATTGTTATGCGCATCTCGTCAGTAAAGCCGGTTCCTTGATTAGTAGTAAATCGCCATCACCTGCTTTCAGATGAAGCGGCATTTAGGGCTGAGGAGATAATTAAGTGATTAATTTAGTGATGATTGAGCATTATTGAAGACACCTGATGTTAACAAGCAGACTCACTGAAGAAGAAAATCACAAATTGTAAGTTACCATTAAGGTGATGGGTGTTTGCTTTAGTTGGGATCTAGACCATTATATGTTTACTTTAATATTTACTGTTGTTTGTCTGCTGTTATTGATTTATAACAGTTAAATGAACAAAGTAAAATGTTATCTATCTTATAGTGTTGGTTATGTTTTGACATAATCATGCTGTGATTTGAAAAAGGAAACTTATTGAGATAGTTTGGTTTAACTTGTTAGCAGCCGTTTAGTGATTCTTCAGCCTATGATTATCAGTATTTTACTTATAATTCTAAATATTTAATAAACATTGTTCTGATCAAAAGACATTCAGATAAATTCATTTAAAACACAGACATCAATAATCAGCCTGTGAATCTCAACAATGGTGACAATAATAAAGCATGTTGCAGTGGCTGCCACCAATCACAACTCATTAATGGCTCCCATCATGCATTGCGGTATGAATAAATTATGATCTGAATTGTCTATGTAATTTACTTTTCCTAATTGAATATTCTGCTCCTCACCATTGTTGAGATGCATAGACTGAATCTTGACATCTGTGTGTGCCTAAAAGATTGATTTTTTTTAACAACTTTTAAGAAATCCTTTATATTATATCAAAAATTCTGGGCATTTATGCAGATTCACTAACCAGTTCACTGAGTTCAGTGATCAAGTTCAAATGACGATTGTCATAATATAACCTACACCATCAGATCACTTTTTTTTTCTTTGTTTATCTGTCAGTTATAACTCAGATACAGCAGCCAAATAAAATCTAAAGTACACATATAATGGTCTAGAGCCCAACTAAAACAAACACCCATCACCTTAATGGTAACTTACAATTTGTGATTTTCTCCTTCAGTGATTCTGCTTGTTAACATCAGGTGTCTTCAATAATGTTCAATCATCACTAAATTAATCACTTAATTATCTCATTAACTTAAACACTCTTGAGTGTGGACTCATACACTCCCAGGAGTGTTAATTTAACACTGGAGTTTTTGCTGTGAAAGAGCCGTAGTTAACTGACAAGCTGAGCCATATCGCATTAAGTATCGCTGGTGATACGTCCGCGATATTAATGCGATATGGCTCAGCTTGTCAGTTAACTACGGCTCTTTGTAGTAAATGCCGCTCCATCTGAAAGCAGGTGATGGTGATTTACTACTAATCAAGGAACCGGCTTTACTGACGAGATGCGCATAACAATCTCACGATATATATCGCACAGCCCTAGTCTAAACAGACTTATTTGATGTGTGATATATATCGGATTTTTGACATAGACATTAAACTGTCTTTAAATACAGACAAAACATCCTGAAAGATGGAGATTTCTTCAGCGTGTGTGTGTGTGTGTGTGTGTGTGTGTGTGTGTGTGTGTGTAAATAAGAATTCGGTTCAGACTCACCAGGAATCAAAAGCAGAGAAATCAGAGAGAAAAGACCAAACATTCTGGAAGACACGAGGAGGATTGTTACAATTACACAAATGTAAGACTGACGTCTGTTTGCAGATCAATAATCTTTCTATTAAAGCTGAAACATGTTTTTGCATCGTAAAATATATGTGTCCTACCTTACTGTAATCTGCAGGGTCTGAGTGTAAAACTGCATATGATCTGTTTGCAAGAGTAAACTGTTTTCACACATCCTGTCTTTCTTCACTTCCTCTGAATGAGTGCAAAACACTCCTTTTCCAGTCAAACGACATAGATAACACTCTCTCTCTCTCACACACACACACACACACACACACACACACACACACACACACACACACACAACAATATATAATTATTTTGAAATATGATTCCACAAACCCAGATGAAAATGTCTGATTATGATTAAATGCCTAAAAGTCACTCAAGCCTTTCTGAATCTGTATTAAAGGGGTCATGAACTGGATTGTTGTATTATTTTATAATGTTGCCTAGGGTGCCCTTATAATGTTAGTATGATTTTTACATCAAAAATTGTCATAATTTATAAATAAAAGCCATTTTTCCAAGCCTGATTTCAGCTTCAGATTTGAACGCTCTGTTTTAAGGGGCGTGTCTGCTGTGAGACTGCAGTGTAAACGCCCACTGCTGTGATTGGCTGACATGCTTGCATATGAAATAGCTAGTATTATATGAACTCTCTCGAAAACTTTTACTACGTTTTTACTATTACAGCTAACGAGATTAACAAATCGTGAAAAGTATCGTTTAAAGCATTATATTTAAATCTATTCCATCACATGAAAGGTTGCAGCATGATGAGCACTGAGCAGATGACAGACAGTCTGTTGATCGCGTGAATAAAGATCTTATCATTGCAACGCAATTTTTGCACTCTCACAAATGCTTACAAATCACAATGCAAACACGATGTGAATACACAGTAAGAGCTTCGTTGTGTAGTGTAACAGTGTCATTATTTCATCACGAGTCCAGATAAGCTCTCGCGGCTCGCGCTGTGCTGTTTGATTGACAGCTTGGGCGATTGGAAAGGGATCGTTCTTTGATCGCTTTCTGTATATAATTTAATAACAGTTTAAAAAAGATTATTTTCATAATACTACGAGAAATTATGTGAAGTTGGTCGTTTAGTCACTGAAGAGAAATATCTGAACTTGAATAATTACACAGAAATCACTGATCGCAGATCAGGCGAGTACACATGGTTACTTACATGTTGCTGGCAGATCCATGTCGGGAAATTGTGATTGACTGATTTAATAAAGTTTAACCATGCTGGAATCCGAAGGAAGCTTATGACTGTCTTCTTCCACAAACAGGAACTGCACAATATTTAGTAAACAGCATGTTTATTGCTTGTAAGTAGCTCGATCCGGTTTAGCAATTATCATGTTATTTAGCATGTTTGGGCGAATCGGTGGGCGGGGCTAAACAGGCCGTGTTGAAGTAGGCGTTGATCTTCTTTTGTGGAGGCGGTGTTTTATCCTCTTTGACGTCATAGTTCCCCACTTTGAAAAACGAGTCGTTTGCTGAGCCTGATGTCTATAAAAGCTTTTATTGGACTAACAAGGTAGTTTTCAGTTCTGAAACTTACAGGATATTATTATAGTATGATGATCTCTTATATGTCAAAAGCTCAAGGAAATTTGGATTTCTCAGTTCATCACCCCTTTAATGCATATATTCAGTCACATGAACTGAAGTCACTGAAACGTCATTGTCACATTCACATGACACTAAAAATTACACTTCTGTAGAGCCGCTTCCTTTTTCTCTTTTAAGTGTATGCTGACGCAAGATTCATCATGAACTCTTGAGAAACAGCTTCTCTTTGACTTCATTTAAACTACACTGTTAACCCTTGCTGTAAAAAAAGGCCAAATTCTGACAATATCATACCATTTTCCATTAAAACAGTAATATACCGTAGAAAACAACACTAGCCTACAGGAATATACTGTGAATTAACATTGCTCAAAATCGACACTCAGAGGCTGTTTTCACAATCACACCCTATACCCTCATTCACTATTCCCTACATTAGTTCACTAATAAAGTCCTCTTGACAAAGTGAATGAAAAGAAGTGAGTGAATTGAGAAACTGATGAACACCTGATAAGCAGAATCACTGAAGGACAGAGAAACAAGAACAGAAAAAAGAGAAACACAAAAACTACAATTGACTTCCAGCAACACTGAGTGTGAAACCAGTTTAACATTATTTCTTTCATACATGTACAAAAGTTCTTGTTGAGAATTAACAGAGATTTAGTTAATAATAAAGTTTGTTGTCACCATGATGGAGATCAGTATTTGCTTTAGTTGGTCACTTGTCCCTTGACTACTTACCATTCATCTCTCTGGCTGCTATAACAGTGAGTTTATAAAACACATTTGTTATGGCAAGAAAGTGTCAAGAGGAAGATGATCAGGTGTGTTTGGATTTTGTGATAATGTCACAATCATCCTGGACATGTCTGATTCTCTGATCTTTTCTGTATTTATTCTTTGAATTTATGGGTATTTCATATTTAGCATATATCTGTGAATCTACAACATAAAATCAATACTTCTGTAATCAGGTCTTCTGAAGAATATTGTAATCATATAGTGCATTAAAAAAACTCCTGCTTGAATTAGACACACACAGACATCAACAATCAGCACATGAATCTCAACAATGGTGACAATCAAAAGTTTCATGTCGCAATGCATGCTGGGTTCCAGGATAATATAAAACTCCCAGCATGCACTGCTGCATGAATAAAAATATATATATTGCCACCGTTGTTGAGATTCATGTGCTAAATTGTGATATCTCTGTGTTTCTCAAAGACAGTATAGCTCTGTTTCTCTGGTTATGCATGATGTGTTAAACAAAATGAATCATTGTAATTTATTGTTGTGGTTTCATAGTAGTGGTAATGTAACACTTTTAAATGAGGATGAATTCCTTAGTGAATGAACAGGCAATATGATGATTTTGTCACCATAATCAGTATAACCGCAATCATCATAAACTGTGGGGGCACAAGCAGCAAAAGAAAAATGAATGTTTTAGCATCAGCATCCCAACTAAAGCAAGCACTGATCTCTATAACGGTAACTTCAAACCAAACATTTTCAATTAAACATCTCAATAACAACTTCTGTAGATGTATGACAGAAATAAAGTCATACAATAATAAGTGTAATAATGTGTAATGGCTGGAAGTCAGTTGTATTTCTTGTGTTTCTCTATTTTCTGTTCTAACAGCAGGTGTTCATCACTAATGCTCAACAATCACTTACATATTCCCTTAATTATCTCACTGCAACACTGTCTCAATGTTACTTTTACTCTTTGTAGTGTGGATTTCCCTGTGGGGTTGAATGGGTTAACAGTGTAAGATAAAAAGACACACCCACAAATAGGGCTGGGCGATTTAAATCGCGATATTGTTATGCGCATCTCATCAGTAAAGCCGGTTCCTTGATTAGTAGTAAATCACCATCACCTGCTTTCAGATGGAGCGGCATTTACTACAAAGAGCCGTAGTTAACTGACAAGCTGAGCCATATCGCATTAATATCGCGGACGTATCGCCAGCGATAATTAATGCGATATGGCTCAGCTTGTCAGTTAACTACGGCTCTTTGTACACAGCGAAACATCCAGTGTTAAATTAACACTCCTGGGAGTGTATGAGTCCACACTCAAGAGTGTTTAAGTTAATGAGATAACTAAGTGATTAATTTAGTGATGATTGAGCATTATTGAAGACACCTGATGTTAACAAGTAGAATCGCTGAAGGAGAAAATCGCAAATTGTAAGTTACCATTATTGTGATGGGTGTTTGCTTTAGTTGGACTCTGACCCTTTTATGTGTACTTTAGATTTTGTTTGGCTGCTGTATCTGAGTTAAAACTGCCAGTTGAACAAAGAATAAAAAGTGATCTGATGGTGTTGGTTATATTATGACAATCACCATTTGAACTTGATCACTGAACTCTTTAAAATCCTTCTTTCTGACTTCGATTTATGTTGTTGGTTACAGCATAACTGTGAATCTGAAGAAATGGTCAGAATTTTTTGATGTAATGTAAAGGATTTCTTAAAAGATGTTTTAAAAAAATATATTCTTTTAGGCACACACAGATGTCAAGATTCAGTCTATGCATCTCAACAATGGTGAGGAGCAGAATATTCAATGAGGAAAAGTAAATTACATTATACATATTACAGACAATTCAGATCATGATTTATTCATACCGCAATGCATGATGGGAGCCATTAATGAGTTGTGATTGGTGGCAGCCACTGCAACATGCTTTATTATTGTCACCATTGTTGAGATTCACAGGCTGATTATTGATGTCTGTGTTTTAAATTAATTTATCTGAATGTCTTTTTGATCAGAACAATGTTTATTAAATTTGAATTATAAGTAAAGTACTGATAATCATAGGCTGAAGAATCACAAAACTGCTGCTAACAAGTTAAGCCAAACTATCTCAATATGTTTCCTTTTTCAGATCACAGTATGATTATGTTAAAACGTAGACAACACTATAAGATAACATTTTACTTTGTTCATTTAACTGTTATAAATCAATAACAGCAGACGAACAACAGTAAATATTAAAGTAATCATATAATGGTCTAGAGCCCAACTAAAGCAAACACCCATCACCTTAATGGTAACTTCCAATTTGTGATTTGCTCCTTCAGTGATTCTGCTTGTTATCATCAGGTGTCTTCAATAATGCTCAATCATCACTAAATTAATCACTTAATTATTTCCTCAGCCCTAAATGCCGCTCCATCTGAAAGCAGGTGATGGTGATTTACTACTAATCAAGGAACCGGCTTTACTGAAGAGATGCGCATAACAATATCGCGATTTAAATCGCCCAGCCCTACCCACAAAATGTATTTTAACAGTAATAAACTGTAAGTTATAAAACAGGTATATACTGGCAACACTGTTGCCAGTAGTTTACTGTAAAATGTATTTTTTGGGTCACCGTTGTGCAGAAGAGTAGAGCCTGTGCTTCAGTCCAGGAGAAGATCTACAAACATTGATGATTTGCTGCATGTTGCTTTATTTAACAGGCGGTGACTGTGTAGTTGCTGGTCCAGTGGAAATCTTTTTATTTACAAAAGTTTTGTTGTGGTTTCAAATGAAAGAAGTTCACAGTAATACTTTGCTCACGTTATTAATGCATTATAAATTTTAGTTAATACATTTAAATGACAGTTGGTCAATTTAAGGCAGTCGGTTTCTGCAAGTGAAATTAGTTAACTCGAGTTTTAGTGCATTTTTACAGTAAAGAACTGCACAATTAACAGTAAATTACTGGCAACAGTGTTGCCAGTATTTTACTGTAAAAACACCCGGTAAGGTCTAACAGTCATCAACACAAACACAAATCACCCCAGATATTTCACATAAACACAGAGTAAACGGCAAAAATCAAGACGATTTGATGATTTCATAACTGATAACTCACTGTAATTCCTGAAGCTCACAAAGAAGAGCCTCTTGACCAGTTTTACCCAGGTTTTTTTTTTTTTTTTTTTTTTTTTTTTTCAGAACAGGGCATTTGGGCCTTTATAGGTTGCACAGATGTAGAAAATACACAATGAGATGAAAGGCAAAGTTGCAGTGACATTCTTACTATAGAATTTCTTCTTATTATTATTATTTAAAAACATGTTTTTATTGTTTTTCGTCTTGAGGCCTATAGGCATCTCAAACACTTTTATTTTGTACCATTAGAGCAATGAACATTCCACACACGTCACTGTTGATGGATTTTTTTTATTTATTTATTTTGATCAGCACCTCGGACAGCGCCGTCACACACACACACACACACGCACACAAACACATACCTACAGCCTCACCGACCTGACGCGCCATCTACAGGAAGACACATGTACCTGCATGCACATCATATTAGTGAGAGAAAAGCCCATTTTTCCCCAGTTTTTAAGACCGTTTGTTGTAATAATACAATTTATAATCTATATTTCTAACAACAAATACAGCCACAGATATTTTGATTTATGCAAAAGTAGAAAAGAAAAATCTGGCAAATAATATGATGTAGACGTCATAAGCGGACCGTATAGAGACCACATCCTGATGGTCGCACTGGGAACAGTCGCATACAGTATTAAAAATCTCCAAATTCCATATGGAAATTAACCATAGCAATAGTACACTCTTCATAGAAACAACTTTTCTGTTTGGTCAGCGTCACAAGGATATCAACAAAACACAGCCGCTATTCATCACCGAAAAACAGCCGATAGAAATAATTGTTTTAAATAACCACTCCGCAAACAGTAGTAGGGGCAGATACATGCAATCACACATCACTGAAGCATAATTCACACATAGCCTACAAGACACGCATATTTGACACGTCCCCTTTAAGACGCGGGAGAGTTTGAGAGTTTAGTTGAGACAAAAAAAAAAAAAGTTTAGTTGAGACACCCCTCGCTGCAGCCTCTAGCACGATGACGTAGCTGGATCAGATCCAATACGTACTGGATGGTGGTGTGTTTTGGCAACGTCATAGACGCATGCGCAGTACCGATCTCTGGGTTATAATGCATATGCGCTGACATGTATGCTAAATATTGTATTGAAATGATGTTCTAACCTGTGTAGTAGTAGTACTGATAAATAGTAATAAGTAATTATAGATGTATTTATTTACATAAATGTGATGCTTAAATTATCCTAGTTTATCTCTGTATGCAAAATAGTTAATTTTACAACATTTTAAATCACATGATTTTAAACCTAAATTTGATGGATTAATAGCATGTCGTCACCGTTTTTTGTTGTTGTTGTTGTTGTTGTGTTTTTTTTATGCGTGTATAGAGAACTTTTTTTTTTTTAAAAAAGCCATTTTATTTTATTCAGGTCATATTTGCTGTTGAGTGGAAGCAAAAATGAGTCAAGTAATTGTCTCTGTAATTTTAAAAGGTACAATACAATAAGATCTGTAAACAACTTAAAATACCAGCACACATTCAAGGGAAAATGTAAATATAATAACAGTATCAAGAAAAGAAATCTTGTCAGTGATCTGCACATAAGGTTCCTCTTAATTTGCTGTTCAGTGTCTGCAGGACATGTACGTACATTAAAAAACAGGAAGTCTTTAAATAAGTCCCCACAACAAATGCAACTGGTCAGTTTATATGGCACTCGATACATCTCCATGTAGTGACTAGAGAATGCACTCCAGTTGACAACACCAATCACAATCTACTAGTGCGCATGCATATATGACCAAAAACCACCAAAACACACCACCGCGCATGTGCGTAACAGCGTCCAGTACGTGTTGGATCTGATCCAGCTACGTCATCGTGCTACAGGCTGCAGCGAGGACCTTAGTTTAGTTGATGCGTCGTTCTGACGCAGGAGTTGAGAATAAAGACTGTTTTCTGGTCTCATGCTGTAATCCTGCCTCTGTTTATTTTTGATAGCTCAAAAAGCCACAGTGATTTACAATGTCGTTTCAATTCATTTTTATTTGTATAGCACTTTTTGACAATATCGTTTTAAAGCAGGTGAATAAAGGGAAAGTGACTATAATTGTCCTCTGTTGCAAACATCCTGAATGCAATAATGGCGAGGGAAATTCACCATGAACACGTTTTTGAATTGAACTGTTTTTCTGCTGTTGCTTTTTAAACATGCACAAATGTTTGACCATTGAGCTCGACTTAAGGTCAACTTTAAAAAAAAAAAGAAGAAAAAAAAGAAAAAAATTGTATTACCAGAAGTTATACCCAAATATTTACCTTTTATTTTTACCCAAACATATTATATTATTATATTGTTCACAAACAGAAAGTTTTATGTATACAATACTGCATTTTGTTTTTAAATGTGAACATGCACTATATTGATGCATTTGACTGTTGAGATGTTCTCTCATTTTTACAGCACAACATTAAAAAATTAATATGAAATTAACTGTCAAGTTAAATTAATATAAGGTATAATAATCAATTGGCAGTGTTATGATAAATGGGGTCCTGATCTTCAGGGTTGTCTGTGTCACAGGATCTCTTCATATTCTAGAGAAGAAGTGAACATATGCATCACAAATAAGATCTCCTGTAACACCTTCACAACAACAGCAGAATAACTCACATCCAGTGTGTCGTACTCAGAACATCTGGACTTGGGGTCAAGGGTCATGTAGGCGTCCTCAGGAGACTCGACCTGACGACACACAGTGATGAGAGAATCAATTCTCCCTTCATAACTGACAGGACACACATGAGAAGAAGCAGGAGAAGATTGTCTCACTGTTTTATGGTGTCGTGATCCTCTGTGGTTTCGCTCTTCTGATGGAGTCACTCGTTTCCTGTGAGAGAAGAAGAAATGAACATGAACACAAACTGACTCTGAATCTTTATGACGCTACAGACACAGAGCCCTATTTTAACAATCTAAGCGATGGTCTAAAGCGCACGGCGCAAGAGTCGTGTCCGAATCCACTTTTGCTAGTTTAACAACGGGAAAAATGGTCGGTGCGCGCGGTGCATGGTCTAAAAGTGTTGCCCCTATTCTCATAATGAGTAATGGGTGTGTTTTGGGCGTAACGTGCAAAAAAACAATCATAGTGTAATTTCCCATTCCCTTTAAAAATCAGTTGCACTCGCGCCATGGCGGATTCGCTATTTACATAGAGGAATTTGCAAGTGGAAAGACTGAACGCTTCTCCAGAGAGCAAACGGATCTGCACTGTAAAAAATGTTCGTAATTTGAACGGTAAAATACTGGCATCCAAGCTGACATTTTGTTACCGTAAATTTCACAGGTTTTCTTTACATTGTGTTTTTTTTTTGCCCGTAAATTTAAGTCCCGTAAAACATAAAAGGTTGCCACCGTATTTTTTACGGTAAAAGACTGGCAACCACAGCTGCCGGTATTTTACCGTAAATTTTACAGTTTTTTTTTTAACAGTGTGCTTATGCGCGAGGTTAAAGCACAAGAACACCGTCTACGGGAAAAGCCGGATTTCACCATATCTTTATGTACACAATATTAATCTTTTACATTGTAATCCTTTTATTTTTAATACTTGGCATGTTTGTGTGCTGCTGCGCGTCCCTGTGTGTGTAACAAGCAGAGTGTACACGTGCTGTGGACGCACCTATAGGCTCATTAGTAATGCGCTCTTTAAATAACAAAAAAATATTTTGCCATTGACTGTAGACCAGGTTTCAGTTGGTCAATGACACAGTTTATTTAATTTACCATCAATGCGCCTAAACACACCTCGTTTTCAGACCAGCAGCCCATCGGCGTACAAATGGGCACAAATGCATTTGCTATTTAAACAACGTGGCGCAGGACGTGAAAATGAAAACTGCGTTGGGCTGAAACTAGCAAAACACACTTACCTGAGGATTTTTATCACTACAGCAATAATGCAGATGCCGATGAGCGCCGCCCCGATCCCAGCAGCTGCGTACACACCTGTGCTCTGGCCACCTGAGCGAAGAGAAACATCATTCACACGGCTGATAATGACACCAGCATAAGAGCCAACGGCACATATCAATACCTGCAGCTGTTTCATACACGAACAAAGACACAGACGCTGATCTCCCAGATCCATATTTATTCTGAGCCTCACAGTAGAAGCGTCCACTGAAACTGGAGTTAAAGCTGGAGATGCTGAAACTCTGTCCAGATCCAACAGCTGAGGTTTCATTCTCCTTAAACCAGCTGAAGTTCAGAGCAGGAGGGTTTGAGTCACTGCTGCAGTTCAGAGTCACTGAATCTCCCTCCACTATTACACCAGACGGACTGAACGACACTGAGACGCTCTGTGGAGGATCTGAAAAAAGACTATAAATGACTCACAGTGCATCATTTGATGAGTCTGGACTGAATTTGTCTGAAAGCTGAGAGTGTGTGTTACATCTGACGCTGAGAGTGACGGCAGGAGACGGCAGATGTTCCTGATCTCTCGCTGCACAGCTGTAGTTTCCCGTATCATCACTGCTGACCGACTGCAGAGTCAGCCGATTCCCGACGCTCGACTTTGATAAAGACTCGCCGTTTTTATACCAGATAAAGTCTGTTCTGTCTGAGAGGTTACAGGAGCTCTTACACAATAAAGCAGGGGAATCTTTCTCAACGACCTCTTTAGGAATCTCCACTCTGAGCTCTGAAATCACAGACAAATCATCATTTATATTTATATGAAAGAACAGATTAAATCTGTCAGTGCAATATTAGTTTGACTGTACCTGTGACTTTGAGCTCAATCCCAGGATAACCCAGAAATCTTTGTTTTTCTTCATTTGTAATGAGTCTGATGCAGTACATTCCTTCATCCTCACGTCTCACATTACTGAGTCTGAGAACCATTGTTCGGTTTTTAATGAGGAAATACTCAACTCTGCCTTCGTAATCTGGAAGATCCAACAGATTGATGGCCTTCTCTTTATCTGGGTTTATCATCCAAAATACCTCTGTCACAGTGAGACGATCTGGGTGTTTATAAGTGGCTGATAAAAGTGTTGTTGAACCCTTTAGGACACATTTCATCATATTTGTGTACTGAACCTTCCATTCCTGACTGCAAATCCCTGGAAAATATAAAAGAGTAAAAACACTGTATTTGACCATCTGTGTGTTTTTACTTTTCTCTTCAACACAAAAGCAGTTCTTACTTATTCTGCTTCTACTTCAGTATTGGCTTTGCTTGTTTTCATATAAAAAAAAAAACATTGCTTTACTCTTCAGTTTTACTTCTTGTAACTTCACAAGACAAAATACAAGATCAACATTTGATCACTGATCCTACTCATGATCTCTATATCCCAAATATTCTAGTAACATGCGACCCAGAGGATAACAAACACTTTACATGAACACAAACATGGCGCCAATAGCCAGTATTTCCAGGAAGTTGATCTGTCATATATATCGAAGGTTTCTGTGTCAGTTTAGCAGAACTGTGGACACTACACATTCTTGACAAAGACATTGAACTGTCTTTAAATACAGAAATACAGACAAAACATCCTGAAAGATGGAGGTTTCTTCAGTGTGTGTGTCAAAGTGTCTGGTTGGTGTACCCTGGGTGTCCACTAGAGGTCTCTTCCCCATACCATCACAACCACATCATGAACTGCATTTCCCATAATCCTTTGTCTGAACTCATCACTGATCATTGCACACAGCTGTTCCCACTCACATTGTTTGTATCTGTCTATTTATACCCTGTCTGTGTCAGTCATTGTCATTGTCAAGGAGTCCTTGTTTGATGTCAGATTGCACTTCTAGTTCCATTCCTGTTTTGTTTCCAGTTTTTGGACTGTCTTTGTATGGATTTTGACCCTTTGCCTGGCTGGTTTATGATTATGGATTACCCCATTAAACTGCACATGGATCGATCTTACCCTTTTTGTGTGCATCTCGTGACTGTGTGTGTGTGTGTAAATAAGAATTATAGTTCAGACTCACCAGGAATCACAAGCAGAGAAATCAGAGAGAAAAGACCAAACATTCTGGAAGAAACGAGGAGGATTGCTACAATTACACAAATGTATGACTGATGCGTGTTTATAGATACATAAAACAAGTATACTTAATATATCATATTCTATAATCTCTCTATGCCCCCCTACCTTAGAATATGTGTCCTACCTTACTGTAATCTGCAGGGTCTGAGTGTAAAAACTGCATATGATCTCTATGCAAGAGTTTTCACACTTCCTGTCTTTCTTCACTTCCTCTGAATGAGTGCAAAACACTCCTCTTCCAGTCAAACAACACGAGTACTAGATTTACACACACAAATATATAAATCTTTTGAAATATGATTCCGCAAACCCAGATGAAAATGTCTGATTATGATTAAATGCCTAAAAAGTCACTCAAGTCTCTCTGAATCTGTATTAATGCATATATTCAGTCCCAGAGGAGCTGAACTGAAGACACTGAAACGTCATCGTCACATTCACATGGCACTAAAAATTACACTTCTGTAGAGCCGCTTCCTTTTTCTCTTTTAAGCGTATGCTGACGCAAGATTCATCATGAACTCTTGAGAAACAGCTTCTCTTTAACTTCATTTAAACTATCATCAACACAAACACAAATCACCCCAGATATTTCACATAAACACAGAGTAAAAGGCAAAAATCAAGAGGATTTGATGATTTCATAACTGATAATTCACTGTAATTCCTGAATCTCACAAAGACGAGCCTCTTGACCAGTTTCCTTTTCAGAACAGGGCATTTGGGCCTTTATAGGTTGCACAGATGGAGAAAATACACAATGAGATGAAAGGCAAAGTTGCAGTGACATTCTTCTTGCATACTATTTAATTTTTTATTATTATTTAAAAACAAATGTTTTTTATTGTTTACCCCTTGCTACATATAGGCCATCTCAAACGCTTTTATTTTGTAACATTCCACACACACACACACACATACACAAACACACACACTTAACTGTTGATGGATTTTTTTATTTTGATCAGCACCTTGGACAGCACTGTCTCACACACACACCTACAGCCTCACCGACCTGACGCGCCATCTACAGGAAGACACATGTAACTGCATGCACATTTTTTCCCCAGGTTTCAAGACCATTTATTGTAATAACACACTTTTTAATCTATATTTCTAACAACAAATACAGCCACAGATATTCTTATTTATGCAAAAGTAGAAAAGAAAAATCTGGGGTGATTCACGGCAATAATATGATGTAGACGTCATAAGCAGACCGTATAGAGACCACCTCCTGATGGTCGCACTGGGCACAGTCGCATACAGTATTAAAAATCTCCAAATTCCATAGTAACAGATTTAACAGATTCCAAATTAACCATAGCTATAGTACACACACCTTTTCTGTTTTCTGATTTACAATGTCATTTTAATAAAAAAATTTAAAGCACTTTTTTACAATTCATATAGTTTTGAAGCAGGTGAATAAAGGGAAAGTGACTATAATAGTCCTCTGTTGCAAACAACCTGAAGACAAAAATGGCAAGGAAAATTCACACAGAACGCGTTTTTGTATTGAACTGATTTTCTATTGTTGTTTTTTAAGCAGTTCAAGGGGAGCTTGCAAGAGACCGAAGACTGCTTTTTGTACAAGTAGGGCTCTATGACAGTTCAGGGTGCTCTGCTTTGGCCTCTGCAATGCACCAACCACTTTTGCCAGGTTAATGGACAGGGTGTTATTGGGTATTTCGCGGTCAGAGTGTCTGGTTTACCTGGATGACATCCTGGTCCATGGTAGATAATTTAAGGCCACACTGGAGGCCCTCAGGCGTGTGCTGGTTCGCATAAGCAAAACTGGCTTGAAGCTGCACCCAGAGAAATGTCATTTTTTTAGGAGGGAGGTGATGTTTTTGGGGCACAAGCTGGGGGGCCAGGAGATTGGCATGATGGAAGAGAAGGTGCAGGCGGTAAGCAACTGGCCTCAAGGACCTGCGTCTGCGAGACGGGGTGTTAGAAAGGGAGAGGATAGACCCCACCACTGGGGAGGGGAGGTGGCAGGTGGTGATGCCCAGGTCACTGCAGGAGGGGGTTATTAGGACTGCCCACGGGTCGGTGGTGTCTGGACACTTTGGGGTTTCAAAAACATTCAAACATGTCAGAGACAGAGTTTTTACTGGGGGCTTGTGAGGAGAGATGTGAAGAATTTTTGAAAGCGGTGTGATGGTTGCACTGCCCGCAAGGGCCCGTCTGGCCAGTCCCTGAATCCCTGAATGTAATGGGTCCTTTTCCATGTTCGGAAAGGGGTAACTGGGTTGTGCTGGCGGCTATGGATTATTACACTAAATGGCCAGAAGCTTACGCACTGCCTGACCAAGAAGCTGAGACAGTGGTGAACGCATTGGTAGAAGGCATGATCAGCCAGTTCGGGGTCGGAGAATCCATACACAGTGACCAAGGCCGGAATTTTGAGTCGCACGTCTTCTCTGTGATGTGTGAAATATTAGGGATTCACAAAACAAGGACCACCCCTTTGCATCCCCAAAGTGATGGCCTCGTTGAGAGGTTTAACATGATGCTGGCGGAACAGCTGGCCATTGTGCCTGCCAAGCATCAGCGAGATTGGGATACGCACTTGCCATTCATCCTAATGGCATGCCAATCCGCAGTGCAAGACTCAACCTCTTGCACACCTGCCCTTTTGATGTTGGGACGGGAGATCAGAAGACTTGGGGAAATGGCTTTCGGGAGGCCACCTGATGCGCCTGCTGTGCCCCTGGGCCCTGAGTATGCTAGGAAGCTTCAGGACTCCTTGGAAGCCGCTCATAATTTTGCAAAGAAGCAGGTGTTAAAAGCAAGGACCCGGCAGAAGTGAAATTACGACCTGGAAGCAAAAGGGCGACATTTCACAGCGGCAGAGCTGGTGTGGGTGTACTTTGTGAATGGGGAGAAGTGTAGCAAGTCTAAAGATTGTTTTATGTTCTGTATTAGGTGTGTTCTAGGTGCATGTATATTCTTTTTGTGTGTTATGAGTTCTGTTTGTGTGAGGCTTTAAGGCGTGGGCTTTTCTTCTGAAGAACAAGCCTGCGCAGTCATGTGTGAGCGGGATCTGGGGTGAAACGTTCCAGACGTTTGAAGTTTGCAGGTCTGTGTGAGGCAAGAGCATCAGCCACACAGTTACTCATGTTAATAAAGGAGCATTAAAACCATTAAGTGAGTCTATCATTTTCTCTGTACGCTAAAATATTGAATCATTTGGTCAGAACGTAGATACCATTCACAAACAGAAAGTCTTCTTTATATGCAATGCTGCATTTTGTTTTTAAATGTGAACATGCACAAGATTGATGTATTTGACTGTTGAGATGTTCTCTCATTTTAATATTGGTATAATAATCAATTGCCAGTGTTATGATAAACGGGGTCCTGATCTTCAGGGTCGTCTGTGTCACAGGATCTCTTCATATTCTAGAGAAGAAGTGAACATATGCATCACAAAAAAGATCTCCTGTAACACCTTCACAACAACAGCAGAATAACTCACATCCAGTGTGTCGTACTCAGAACATCTGGACTTGGGGTCAAGGGTCATGTAGGCGTCCTCAGGAGACTCGACCTGACGACACACAATGATGAGAGAATCAATTCTCCCTTCATAACTGACAGGACACACATGAGAAGAAGCAGGAGAAGATTGTCTCACTGTTTTATGGTGTCGTGATCCTCTGTGGTTTCGCTCTTCTGATGGAGTCACTCGTTTCCTGTGAGAGAAGAAGAAATGAACATGAACACAAACTGACTCTGAATCTTTATGACGCTACAGACACAGAGTCTCTCTCACCTTCTGATCAACAGCCAGAAGACAAGCATCAGTATCACAGTCACGACAACAGATGCAGTGATTCCCACTGTGACTGAAGACCAGCTGCTTTCTTCAGCCGTGCAGACGAGAGAAAGAGAAACTCTTCAGAGACCAGTGCTTTACCTCAATACATACAGACAATGACCTCCGAAACTGAGACCAACACAGATTCTCACCTTTAACAGTGAGTGAAACAGACGCTGATCTCTGAGATCCATGTTTATTCTGAGCCTCACAGTAGAAGCGTCCACTGAAACTGGAGTTAAAGCTGGAGATGCTGAAACTCTGTCCAGATCCAACAGCTGAGGTTTCATTCTCCTTAAACCAGCTGAAGTTCAGAGCAGGAGGGTTTGAGTCACTGCTGCAGTTCAGAGTCACTGAATCTCCCTCCACTATTACACCAGACGGACTGACAGACACTGAGATGCTCTTTGGAGGATCTGAAAAGACAAAAGTGTCAAATGAAATGCAGTAATTGAGCAAATAATCATCCAGAACTGATCTAAAATCAAGGTAGACTTACACATGACATTCACAGTCACAGCAGAGGAGTTCAGAGATCCATGTTTATTTCTAGCAGAGCAATAATAGTTTCCACTGGCCTCAGATTTAATATTAGTGATACTGTATGTGTCGCCAGATTGCAGAATCGTTCCTCCTTTAATCCAGCTGATTTCTGCAGGAGGGTTTGAGTCACTGATGCAGTTCAGGGTCACTGAATCTCCCTCCACTATTACACCAGACGGACTGAACGACACTGAGACGTTTCTTGGTCGGACTGAAAGAGACAAAAAATATATATTGGATAACTTGCTATAACCAGATGATTTACTGACTCAAATTTATTAAAGGGGGGGTGAAATGCTATTTCATGCATACTGAGTTTTTTACACTGGTAAAGAGTTGGATTCCCATGCTAAACATGGACAAAGTTTCAAAAACTAAGTTGTACGTTTGAAGGAGTATTTTTGTTCCAAAAATACTCCTTCCGGTTTGTCACAAGTTTCGGAAAGTTTTTTTCGAGTATGGCTCTGTCTTACGAAAGATAGGGCGGAATTTCCTTATATGGGTCCTAAGGGCACTTCTCCGGTAAGATCGCGGCCGCGCGCGCACTCGTAGACCAGAGCAAGAGAGTGAAAGCAGTTCGCCATCAAAGCGCCCTGCCCGGCTTTTGGGAAGTCAATGTCACCAAAGTAGTGTGTTTTTGGTTGCCAGGGCAAGACAACCCTGCACAGATTCCCAAAGAACCCAGCGTTAAGGAACCCGTGGATGGAGTTTGTTTTCCTGAGCATAAACGGAGTTGTGTAAGACTGTTTGTTCCCTGCATTTCGACGATGATTGTTTTATAAACAAAGCCCAGATCGTCTAATGCTTAAGGATCGAGCAGTCGCAATGATAAAGGTTCGCGGTCGTGCGTTGGAACCGGACGGTGAGTAAAACTGTTTGTTGAACAAATGTCTCTGTGTGTTGTCACTAGCTTGGCGCGTTAGCACAGCTAAGCTTCGCCCACACGGCCCGCCCCCAGCCGCTCGGTTTTTTCCGGAAAGACTCGGTACAGCCTATCTTTATGTTAAAAATGTAATAAAACAAAAGACTTTTTGGAGATATGAAGGATGCAATATTACTCTATAGGTACTCAAGATTAACAGGAGATTGAGTGAAAATGAGCATTTCACCCCCCCTTTAACTCACACATGACATTCAGCTTTACAGCTCCAGAGTCTTTCTCTCCATGTTTATTTCTGGATCTGCACTTGTATTCTCCACTGTGATCAGAGCTGATGTTTGAGATGCTGAAGATTCTTCCAGATCCTACAATCATTCCTCCTTTAAACCAGCTGTTTTCTGCAGGAGGGTTTGAGTCACTGCTGCAGTTCAGAGTCACTGAATCTCCCTCCACTATTACACCAGACGGACTGACCGACACTGAGACGCTCTTTGGAGGATCTGAAAAGACAAGAAGTGTCAAATGACATTCAGTAATTGAGCAAATAATCATCCAGAACTGATCTAAAATCAAGGTAGACTTACACATGACATTCACAGTCACAGCAGAGGAGTTCAGAGATCCATGTTTATTTCTAGCAGAGCAATAATAGTTTCCACTGGCCTCAGATTTAATATTAGTGATGCTGTATGTGTCGCCAGATTGCAGAATCATTCCTCCTTTAATCCAGCTGATTTCTGCAGGAGGGTTTGAGTCACTGCTGCAGTTCAGAGTCACTGAATCTCCCTCCACTATTACACCAAATGGACTGACGGACACTGAGACATTCTTTGGTGGATCTGAAAGAGACAACCAAGTGTGAAAACATGCAGCAAATTTCAACTCAATTCAATTATGTTCAGGGTTAAATTACATTATACTTTGTAAGCATTATTTAAAATTACAACAGTGAAAGGGACTGATGATACTTGATGACCAATAAGATGGCTTGGAGAAACTGTGCACTAAAGAATATCAAGAATTTCTTTCTTTCAGCACACTTAGAGTTTGGGATGTAGTTCAACGTGTTTTTACGTAACATTGTTTCCTGAGCCACTACTACACTTCTCACAACTTTCATAGACATTTCATTCTAAAGACATTTCTACATTTTCTGAGGAACATGTGTAGTGTTTCAAAATAAAGTTATAAAAGCTCTCAGCTCACTTACATCCGGGTCTTACAGTGATGTCAACAGATGTGGAGTTGAGTCCCTCATGGCCGCTTATGGTGCATAAATATCGGCCTCTATCCTCCAGCCCGACAGACTCCAGATAAAGCAAGTTTTCCCCATGATGCCGACTGTGCAGACGCCCATCTTTCCTCCAGATGTAGGTTGCAGTCACGGAGGGGATGCATGAACCGCAGACAAACAAAATCCAATCTCCCTCCGTCACATTGTCAGACTCGGTCTGTACCTCCACCTCCGCATCTGGACCAGAAAGAAGAATCTCCTTATGTGCTTAGTGTGTAAATACAGCAGAGAGTTGACATGAATATGACGGTCTTTACTGGTGAAGCATGGCACTAAACACCACAGTCATGGGTTTGATTCCCAAAGAACATACTTTGAATGCACTGCAAGTCACTTTAAATGTAAATATAACGTACTTTGGATATAAGCATCTCACAAAGGCAAGTAAATGTAAAGATCTATTTCTGAGCCTTCTTAAAGTTGCCAAAGTTGCCATGTAACAGAAGACGTGATCTTCTTTTCTTCCCTATTTGTGACATACCCTATATCCGAGTGAAACATAGTGATGGGCTCTTTCAATCCACTGCTTTATGAAGCTTTGAATCCTATTGCGAATCGCTTGTTTTGAATCAGTGATTCGGAGCGTGTATTAAAACTGCCAAAGTCATGTGATTTCATTAAACAAGGCTTCGTCATAACCGTTTTGAAATTTCAATGGTTTGCCGCTAGGAGACGATGATCTCTATGAACCAGTGTCTATGATCTACG
The DNA here is from genome assembly GCF_949319135.1 of Squalius cephalus. Lineage (NCBI taxonomy): Eukaryota > Metazoa > Chordata > Actinopteri > Cypriniformes > Leuciscidae > Squalius > Squalius cephalus. The sequence continues at coordinate 15,521,094 of NC_137123.1, forward strand.
ATTATTTTTATACATTTGTAGACATTTCAAATGATACATTTGCATTATAAAAAGGAAAGAGTTGTAGTTGATAGTCTCTTATTGATCTGATTAAAACAAACGAAATAAGAAAAAATAACACATTATACACTTAATATTTAATGGTATAAGATGATTTGTTGGTTGCATTGAATAGATGGCACTTTCAATAAGACATTCGCAAATTGGTTTATAAAAGGGGTTTTTGTTTATGTTTGAGCTGAGATTACTGCATTTACACCATTCTGACCAGCAGGCGTCCCAGCGGGCAATTGATGTTGAAAAGACATCAAATTGACATCCAACATTGATGTCAAAAAACTTGACAAATATGCAAATCAAATCGACGTCAAAAACTTGACATCCATTTGACATCCGCACACTGATGTCCTATTCTCGACCAAAATAACGACACAAAAGTAATAAAATTCTGAAAAAATCTAAACTTCTTGAGTCGACCACCATATATTGCTCAGCGATTCTCTGCCACCGGGGATCGAACAGGGACCTTTTGATCTTTAGGTCTACTACAATGTATAGTAGTAATAATAATAATGGTATCACTATAAATAAAAAATATGAATAATATACAATACTTTATGTTTAGATTTACAGCAAAAATGCTGTATTGAATTACAGTTCAATGTAGTGAATCAGCAAATCATTTTGGTAAATGTAATACTCACTCCACTGCTTCCATTTCAGCGTGGGTATTATTTCATTATTATCAACATATTTTGCTAATCCTGGAATAACATTCCTGTGAGTGTCCAAACATTTTGTCCCAACCCTATCCCTATGTAACATGTCTGGCCTTTCCTGTGTTTTCATTTCTGCCCTCTGTGACCTAGTTTTAGTTAATTTGTCTCCCCATGTGTTCATTAATTATCTCGTTTGTCTCTGTTCATTTAAGGCCAGTCGCTCCCAGTCGCTGTCTGTCCTCTTTTGAGATAGTGTTTGGTTGTGTTTATTCTTTGTTGTTCTCTGAATTTACTATTAAATATTACTAGAGTTCATTATCCTTCGTTGGCACTTGGTTAAATCAACCAAACTGTTACACCCTACCCCTAACCTAACCATCCCTAAAATCAGAGGGAAATGATAGGTGAATAACTGGTTCAATCGGTTTTCCCGCGGAATTGGGCTACTTTTAAATTGCCTACCTTGAGCGGCATAAATTTCAATTTAAGGTTTGGAACTTTTATTTTCAATAGTGCACGGTGGTACCATACCTTAAATTAATTCTAAGTAAAATTAAGTTCTCACACCTATTATTATCCAACTCACCTGTTACGTCGAGACGGATTCCCCGTGCGTTCATCCTGATTTGGCCGGAAGCGGTGTTGTGCACGAGACGGAAGATCCCCGCGTCACTCTTTCTCACGTCCCTCAGGATCAGCGAGCAGTTCTTCGCGTCAGACTGCACAAACTCCACGCGGCCTTCAAACGCAGGGTCCTGAGAAACTCTGACCACCTCCTCCGGTGATTTCTCATGGAGCCATTCCACTGAGCTCACCTCCTCATGTTGAGGATGAATGTATTTGCAGGGTATGAGCACCGTCGACTGCTGAACAACACACATACTGCCGATAATATGAGTAACGTTATCCTGCACACCTGCAATACAAACAAATGCACGCTTAAAATGCTGATTTGCATTTCAGTTGCATATAAAGTGTATACACTGACCACCGTGCACTATTGAAAATAAAAGTTCAAAAATTTGCAATGAAATGAACTTTTCAGTGAACAGTTCTTAAAAGAAATAGTTTTTTCTTAGTTTGAAGAACATTTTTATCTGAAGGACCTTTTTCCACTATTAAAAAATGACAAAAAATAAATGTTTTAGCCATGTTTACACCTGGTATTAAGATGCATTTTGGTCGATCTGATCACAAGTGGACAACGCTAAATACAGGTGTAAACGGGGTCTAAAGCGTTTTGAGCTTGTCCACCTCCGACCACTTCCAGAGGAAGTCAAGAGTCAAGACGCATTCGACCGGATTGCTTTCGTAGTGTAAACGCTCATGTGGTCGAATGCGTTCGAACCATACGTCAGAACGCCGGCTCTGTATTGGCCGATGCTGTTCACGTGAGCGCCACGACACATGCGTGTGATGCTGACGCAGGAGCTGGCCAATAATGAGCCGCCGTTCTGACGAAGAACCATGAATTCTCGTTGCTTTATAACATTAAGGTTGAACCATAGTCACATGGACTATTTTAACGATGTCTTTACTCTTTTCTTGGCCTTGAAAGTGGTCGTTGCGTTTCTGTCTATATGGGGGGTTTCAGAAAGCTCTCAGATTTCATCAAAAATATGTTAATTTGTGTTCTGAAGATAAATTAATGTCTTACAGGTTTGGAACTACATGAGGCTGAGTAATTAATGACAGAATTTTCATTTTTGGGGTGAACTAACCCTTTAAAAATGTTCATAGATGACACTATTTGGTTTCTTATAATATAAAAGAAGTATAACATATGCTCATGTCACTTCAAAATGAGAACTCTCATACAACTCCCAGTTTCTTTGTCACTGTAGATTGCTGTAAGTGTGAATGCCCCTTTAAAGCACCACTAAGGAACTTTTCCTCTTCGGTCGCCCTACAGGTTGGAAGCAGAATTGTCCATTACCGCTGTCGTAAATAAATGACTATTGTAACGCTTGACATAAAGCAAGTCAGATTTGTAGTTTTCTTATGTCTCATTCGAACTACAGAAACACGACCCGGTTTGGCAAACTTCCATAGTGTGGTTATAGCAGATATAGGGCTGCAAAGCGAATGCAGAGGTGCCGTTCACCCTGTTACGACTTGATGAACCACTGATACGATTTTGGAAATATTATTTTAAGGTAAAAAATGTTCCTTAGTGTTGCTTTAATGAAGACTAATTCATTATGCACTGCAAGCACAAGAGAGAAGTTGCTGAAAGAGAAGTTACTTTAAGCAATATTGTAGATGTTATGTTACCTGTTGCCATCAGAGAGATCCAGATGAAGCACTGAAGCAGTACAGCTGCACACACCTGCAAGATATGAGATTTAGCAGGACCTCCTTGACATCTTTAAGATATCTGATCTGTCTTCACACACTCTGAAAATTGACTGAAGTAGCAATATCACCCACACTGTCAGAAATAGGGGTACAGTAGGAGTCAATTTCTGTCCCCCAAGGTACATATATGTCCCCAAGCATTAAAAGGTTCATATATATACCGTTTCTTTTAAAGGTTAAGGTACAATATCAAAAGACAGCCTTTTTTTTTTTTTTTTTTAAGGTAGATTTTAACTTATCACTATATTTGAGTATAATAAATAAAAGTTTTGAAAGTCAATTTACTGATATTAAATCATTATAACACAGCAAAAACTCCAGTGTTAATTGAACTCTCCTGGGAGTTTATTTGGCTCCAGACTCAAGAGTGTTAAAGTGTTAAAATATGAATGTTAAATTAACAATCAAGATTGTTAAAGTTAATGAGATAATTAAGTGATTGATTGAGTGATGATTGACCATTATTGAAGACACCTGATGTTAACAAGCAGAATCACTGAAGGAGAAAATATATATTTTTAAGACACCATTGTGGTGATCAGTGTTTGCTTTAGTTGGGCTCTGGACCCTTAAATCATTAACTTTAGTTTTTGTTTGGCTGTTGTATCTGTGTTATAACTGCCAGATGAACAATGAGAAAATTTGATCAGGTGGTGTTGGTTATGTTTTGACATAATCATAATTTGACCTGAATCACTGAACTCATTTAAAATCTAATCTCTGACTTAAATGTATATCGTTGATTACAGCAACCCTGTGATTCTACAGCATAAGATCCAGACTATTCAAAATAATCTAAAGTATTTCTTAAAAGTTGATCTGATAAAACAAATATTTATTTAAGGCACTCAAAGACATCAAGAATCAGTGTATGAATCTCAACAATGGTGACAAACAGAATATTCAATTAGGGAAAGGAAATTAGTAAAACAATTCAGATCATAATTTATTCATACCGCAATGCATGATGGGAGCCATGAATGAGTTTTGATTGGTGGCACCCAGAATGCACTGCAACATGCTTTATAATGACCGCCGCTAGCGTAGCTAGCGAAAGCGGTCATATAGGGATTGTCAAAGTTTTTTTTTTTTTTTTTTCCCGTCATCACTGAATTTTTCGTCAACGATACCAGGGACACCGAAACACCGGGGAACATGAAATTTGGTGGGCATGTAGCCCCACTAGACTTTTACGGAAAAATTTCGTTTGGTCCCCGGGGGCCACTCCCCCCCCCCCCCCCCCCCCCCCCCCCCCACGCTGGGCCCCCCCAAACCCAAAAAAATGCAGTTTTTCCTAAATAACTACCTGAACCGTGGCACCGAGGATGAAGACATTTTTATGGTATGTTGGTCTTAAGGGCCCACATCAACCTAGCCCATAATCACTCATTTGTGATTTGCGCCCCTTCCCATAAAAAATGAAAATGCAATATTATTCTGCTTTAATCGCCCCTATCTTCAGTGGAGATGTTCAGAACTGCACCATATTTCATGTGTATGATTAACTTGACATCCTCTAGGGGTTTGCTAAGTTTCGTAGAATTTCATCCATGGGGGGGTGTAAAATAAATTCATTTATGTGCACATTTAGTGACTGTACACTCATCGGCCTGTAGATGGTGCTGTTGAGTGAAGGGTTGCTGGTTTAGGATGATACTGTCACACACACACATGCAGGAATACAAACAAACGCAAGCATGCACACACACTGACATCCACACACACCCATACACACACATACAAATCCACATGCACAGACACACACACACAAACACACACGCGCACACACATGTACGCACGCATACATACACGCACAGACACACACACACACACACACACACACACACAGACACACACTATGAATACATTTTATCAGCGTTATGGACATAACATGAAATACACACACTTTACAAGTGTCCTACAAACTCTGTGAATTATTAAACAAACTGCCGATGTAGCATGAAAAAGACTTGCTTGAACACAATAAGTGTGTTTTTGAAACTCATTTTTGTAATACATTATGTAGGGAAAACCACTGTTATGGATGTGACGTTTTCACATTATGGATGTTAAGTGTCTAAACTAATGACTTTTGATATAAAACTTAAATAGTAATGGCAAATAATTACAAAACTCTAAATTATCCATGATCCACAGGAATACTCCAGACAGTCTTTTAAAATATACAACTTATATACATAAACACGCAATACAGCCAAATTGCTCCACGTCATTTATTTTTGTGGAAAGCCAGTGCAGGCCTGAGCGGCGGTCATATTTTGTACCGCCATGCGGTACATCTAGTTATTGTCACCATTGTTGAGATTCACAGGCTGATTATTGATGTCAGTGTGTCTCTCAATAAAGTAATTTTCAAAGTCTTTTGATCAGAACAACTTTTAAGAAATATTTTGGATTATATTGAAAATGCTGAAAATCATTTGCTGTAGAATCACAGGCTGCTGAAATCAACAATATACATTTAAGTCAGAGATTAGGCTCTAAATGAGGTCAGTGATTCAGGTCAAATTATGATTATGTCAAAACATAACCAACACCACCTGATCAACATTTCTCTTTGTTCATCTGGCTGATATAACTCAGATACAACAGCCAAACAAAATCTAAAGTTAATGATTTAAGGGTCAAGAGCCCAACTAAAGCAAACACTGATCTCCATAACGGTAATAATATTTTCTCCCAATCTCCCTTTGGTGATTCTGCTTGCTAACATCAGGTGTCTTCAATAATGGTCAATCATCACTCAATGAATCACTTAATTATCTCATTAACTTTAACACTCATATTTTAACACTTTACACTCTTGAGTCTGGAGTCATATAAACTCCCAGGAGAGTTCAATTAACACTGGAGTTTTTGCTGTTGGACCTCAAGGTACATATACGTACCGTTTCTTTTAAAGGTTAAGGTACAATATTGTACCCTTGAGGGTACAGCCCCAGAGACAAGCCATTGTACCCCTAAAGGTACAATTATGTACTTTATTTTCTGAGAGTGCATATAAACTAATATGTATTCAATTCTGTCATTATTCCTTAACATTTATCAGAAAGCCTTTAATTAAAGCACGTTTCCAGCCATTGCATGACCTTCATTGCCTGCTCCTTACTGTACGTCTCGTGCTAAAACAGTGCAGTGCAATACGCAGAGAGTGAGTTAAGATAACTGTCAAGAAAACCATCTCAGTCATTTAAAAACAAAAGATTTTGAAGTGAAATATATTACCATAATGCTGAAGTCTTTCAATGAGGACGATCAAAACAGCCGGCAGAAAGTGAAGTCAAACGCTTTAGTACGAGGAACTGGCCAAAGACCAGAAGAAATGTAGCCTTGCCCTCTTCCCCTTAAAACCTCTAGTTGTTATAAATAAATAAAAACTGCTGACTGCACTGCTAGTAAAGGGTGTCATAACCACAGAAAATACTGTAGCTCTGAAGATGCCTTAGTATTGCTCATGCTTATGATGCATAAATTGTCCCACAGTGTTTTTGACAAGGACATGAATGATGCCTCAAATTGAGTAGACTGACTCTACCTGTAAAAGGAGGCTTGGTTACACTTTACTTCGATAGTCCACTTTAGACATAGCCTAACTATAAGTAACTTTTCAACTACATGTCAACTATCTCTCATTAGAGTATTAGAAGGCTGTAGTAGACTGTTAGGTTATGGTTAGGTGTTAGGGTTCGGGTTAGGAGAATAAGTTGACTTGTATTTGCCAAGTTACTTATAGAATGTCTGTTGGAGGAGCATCACAATAAAGTGTTAACAGATAGGCTATTAAGCAGACAGTCTAATACTCTAATAAGAGTTAGTTGACATGTAGCTGCAAAGTTACTTATAGTTAGTAGAATGTCTAAAGTGGACAATCTAAAATTAATAAAGTGTTACTGGAGAATTTAAAGGCGTACACTGAAGGAGGGATCCATTTTTTGGGGAATTGTCATATTTTTGTGTTTCTAGAACAGAATTCAAGAATTCAAATGCTTAAGGAAGAGAATATAACAAAGTTAGACCAGGGTTCTCAAGTCTCACGCATTGGCCGTGAGACACACGCAATTCAGCCAGTTCACATGCTCACACGCAGTGTTGGTCAAGTTACTTGGAAAAATTAATTAGTTACTGATTACTGATTACTTCTCCAAGAAAGTAATCCAGTTACTTTACTGATTACTTATTTTCAGAAGTAATTAGTTACTTTACTAGTTACTTTTCAAAAACATGATGCACGAAATGAATAAGCTATGTAAAGCCATAGACCTTTCTGCTTAATTCTATTCTTTCTGCATATTCCATCATCTAAAATTTTATCAAATTAAACATTCTTTTTTAAAACTTGTTTTATTAGTTTCAGTATTTTAACTTTATGCACATTGCATCAATGACTCACTCATTAAGATGGTCGCCTGCCGCCTCCTACTGGCGGTTTATAAATATTATTTCTATGCACAAATAATATTTCTTATTTGTATATTCAAAAAAATATTTTAAATAATCTCATTACATTATTTAATGCAGTTTATTTGATTGGTAACAGCCCTTTAGCATGTTATTATTCTATTGTAATTTATTGATCAAATTTAAGAATTTTAAATGAAAGATGAAGCAAACGATTAGGGAAAAATGCCCTTTATAAAGGTTAAAATATCATAAATATGCCGATTTATATATGTTAAAGCTGACTGAACTGATGAGAATACTGATTCGGAATAAATGATATTTACAACACACACACAAAAAATAATAAAAAAAATTCCTTTTCTAACAAATGTTTTTACTCAGACAAGTGAATGACCGACTGAAGGACAAATGAAAAGGCTTAATGACCGACCGAAGGACAAATACAAAGGCTTAAATGTTGAGCCCTGGTATATTTTTTTAATTATTATTCATTTATTTACCCATAAACCTGTCTTTAGGAAGCCATAAGTTACAGTGGCAAGAATAACTTTGTGAAACCTTTGGGGGTGGTGGACAGGGTTTAAATTAAGACAGGAGTTTGCCTTAATCTAGTTGATCATGCATTTCTTTTCTTTTATTCCACAGCTGATGTGTGCAGTTTTTTATTGCTTGCATTAAAATAATTTTCTCTTATTTTGTTTTTTAATTGCAGTCTTTTTCTTCTGCCATTCATGCTTATCAGCTCCATGCAATCTTAAGCTTTTCTTGGTTCAGCTGCACACAGTCTGAAAAGGTTTTTTGGCAGTTTGCTAAAATAAAAGACCCATTCTAAGAGCTGTTGTCTTTTCTACCTTGGGAAATAATGTTAAACGAACAACTTAAAAAGGCATGACAAATCATAAGACTGACATCACTCACAACGTACCAATGCATTATCCCTCATGAACAAATATAACGTGTTTGCACGTTCATACCAGTTTACCATTACGACATCATTCATGAATAAACATGACGTCTGAACACGGACAAACGGTGCGTGTTGACGCGTCAAAATTCACGCGTTTCGTTTAAAGACTTTTGAACGCGATCGCTTGCCATAGTGTTTACCACTGACTTCGCGGCGCTCATGTCATTTGTCACTCACGAGTCACTGCTCATGTCGCGAGACAGTAACGCAGTAACGCAGCCTGCTTACAGGAAAGTAACAGTAATCTAATTACTGCTTTTGCAATTGTAATCCCTTACTTTACTCGTTACTTGAAAAAAGTAATCAGATTACAGTAACGCGTTACTGCCCATCACTGCTCACACGCCACACCGTGTATTTCTCACGCTAAAAAGGCAAGTTGTCCTGCAAGCTTTATAACGTTGTATACGAGGCGCGGGCACACAAAGTGAAGTTTTCTGCCGCCAGCACGTATCTTGGCCAGATTGCGTTCGTTACTAGGCAACATAGATGCGCGAACACACGGAAGTTGACGGAACATTCTCGGCCGCCGTACGTTCGTTACTAGGTAACCAACAACATCGCGCGAACACTCGTGAATGACGGAGAAGGTAAGTTGGAAGAAAGCTCGTCTAACATTTTTAGGCTAAAACATTTCATATATAGCCCATCGTATACATTATTATTGATGCAGTCAAAAACTCTACAACTACTGCAACCAGGCCAGAAGCTTTGGCTCAGTTTGGCTAGCTTACGTTATCTGAAACTAAGGGAAATGTTAGTGGGTATGGGAAGGAATGAAGATGTATTTCTTCATTTTATTTTAAATAAATTTAAATGTATTTATTTTATTTTAAATTATATATTATTCTGTATTAATCTTTCTAGTTACATTAAGGCTACATGTATTAAAGCAGATGCTCTGGGTAATATTTTATATCCTGTCAAAACATACATTAATCATTGCCATTGCATTTGTATTTGTATTTTTCAAAACTTACAACACAAAACACATTTCATAAGCTGGAGTGTGTACTCTTGTGTACACACACACACACACACCTTAATAATACTCTAATATGTCATTTGTTCACAATGTCCCACCACACAATAAATCATTATACCATTTCGACTAGACACATTCAAAATGCAAAAAGATTTGTTTTTCAAAAAATGGAGAAATTTGTTATATTTTTGTAATTTTTGTATAACTTATTTGTAATTTTGAAATATAACATTAAAGAGTATATTTGATGTGATGAATTGCTCTGTCATTTATCAGATTTACCAATTGTAATAATTTCAATTTGTGCTGGTTAATTTGGGTAAAATTGGGGGGTGGGGACAGGTGGGGGCGTGGCTCCATTATGGCTCCTCCCCCAACCGCATGTGATCTCACTCCAAGCTTTTGATAAAACTTGAGAACCCTGCCGGGGCTGTTCCATAAAAGCCGCTTAGAAAAGCGGGGATTAAACTCCAAAACCGGACTTGAATGAGCCTAACAAATGAGTTGGGGCTAAAGTGGTTCCATAAAAGGTAATTGAAGCTCACGCAATCTCACTAATTTGATCCAGGTTTATCTAGTCTAGATAATTGCGTGTGCACGCGTTTCTTAAGCAGCCCTAGAGGTCGATCGTGGATCAAATCGATCCACCATCAAACAGCGTATATTTTGTGCTGTTTTATGCGTTTGTAACATGTTTTTTTTCCCCTCAGTGCAAAACTTACATTTTACAGTTATATTCTCCATCTGTAAATGTTCGAAAGTCATGCAAATGTATCCATTTTGCTGCTAATTTTCATATTGAACGAGCGCTGCTGCGCGCATGCGCGCCAAATAGGAGCGCAATAATTCTGACTAAAATATACATTTTGCTTGGAAAATTAATATGCGATATTTTATAACACTAGAAATATCTTCTAATTATAATAATTTATCTTTAGGATGTTGGATAAGTTGCAGTGAACTTCTAGCAAACAGAAGTACTTCAGTGAAGTAGCCTATAATTCAGGGAAGATTTTTTTTAAGAAACTAAATATAAAGATACAAAATATAGTTTTGGGTATAGGACCTATGCTACTTAATAAAGATGATGTATACTTATTTAGAATGCTGAGAATTACCGCTTTTAATGCAATATTTTTTTGGAGAAAGCAAGAATCCCCAGTTTTAAATGAGTAGATTTAGTTTCTAAAGTACATTATGGAGAGGATAACATTAAATTAAGAGCAAATGTATACATTTTGAAAAGATATGGGCAACTCTAAAATCAAAGAATATTCCATAAAATAAAGGAATATATATTAGCCTACATTAACTACATTTTTATATAACCCTCCCTCCCTTTTATTTCTAGTTATTTGTTATTTTATTTATTTACTTATTTAATATTGAATATTTGATATTCAAATAATATTACTTGAATAACTATTAGGAATTATGTGTCATTATAAGAGTTTGATATAAATATGTTAATGTTACATTTTTATTACTATTTATTTATTGTTTTTTGTCTTTTCCCCCTTAAATCATATGTAAAAGTGTCTATGTACTTTTTGGTTATTGTTCTAATCATGTGTGTTTTTAGGCTATGTGTTGGTGGGTATTATCACAAAAGAAAAAAAGTAGAAGGAAAAATAAGGAATATTTATTGGGGGAAAATATGATGTCTTTAAAGGAACTGTCAATTTGTATAATTGTGTTAAATGTGTTTGAATTGAAAGACATAATAAAGTACATTATTTATATATATATATATATATATATATATATATATATATATATATATATATATATATATATACTAAAATATTTGTTATTTGGACATTAGATGTGCCTTATTTAGAATTTTAAACCTGTGTGTATTTTTATGATAGCAATAACTGTAAAGGGGTAATAACTATTGTAATGGGGTAAATCAAATGTAGGCTAATATACTGTCAATTACTAAGCTCAGATTCATCTTACCAGTTAAAATTTATACTCTGCTTTTGTAATTATTTATTTTTAATTTTGTGATTTTAACTTCTGCTTTACAAAGCTTTTTTTCAGATTGTGTTCTAATGTTCTTCTAATAATCATAAACATGTACTACAAGCTGCCAAACAAAACCAGTGAGAAATGTATTCATAAATCTTTAAAACAATCTAATTAAATCTTGGGCACAAAACATTCAGCCAGTAAAAAAACCTGTAGTATATATATTGTATTTAGGCCTATCTATCGATCTATCTATCTATCTATCTATCTATCTATCTATCTATCTATATAGGTCTATATTGTCTAATTTATCATTGTAGTCTTATTTAAGTTGATTTTCTGTATACTGTGTATTTATTTTTGGACTAATAGTGGTTAATAAAGTCCAATAATGGTATGAGAGAGTGTCAGTGGTAATATCATTGTGTTCCTATTGGTCAGTGTTAGAGGATCTGTGTAACAGCTGAGGCTTAGCCTGACAGTTAGCCTGCCCTGGACCAGGCTAGTTTCCCAGCATAAGTTGCCAGGGTAACTGAGTTTGAACTATTTTAAGTTTGCTTTATGAAACCGAATCTACCAAAAATAAGCCTGACTAACCGAAATAAGCCTGGCTTATACTCTAATCTTGGTTTATGGAACAGCCCCCTGGTTAGACAATCTGCCAGTTTTAATGACGTGTTACTCTTGCAAAAGTGGTGTTACATTTCTTGGTTCCACAGACGTTTTTTTTTTTTTTTTTTTTTATGCGATCTGGACTTTGAGACACTGCACGCGTTCTCAAATACTTTGGAGACAAATTTGTCGTCAGTTAAATCTGACAAAACCTCCATTTGTAAAAAAAAAGTATAAGTAGATAGTAAAAGTGGCTGTATTATGTCCATATAGATAGTGAAATCGTGTTGTGTGTGCGCGCGCTTGCGCGCGTTCCTCTTCCTCAAACTTCCGCAAACTCTTTTTCAGTCATTCGGTCAGTCATCATGTCCAACAATAACGCTAGCAGCAGTAGTGTGGCTGTGGCGACCAAAGCCGTCAAACAGCTCAGACTAGAGGCGAAAATACGAAGAATTAACGTAAGTATGTCAGCGTCAACTTTAAAGGTGAAAGAGTTTGTGGGTTGAGGAAGAACACGGACAAAAGCGTTTAACCGGTGTGAGTTAACTGTTACTGCTAGCGCTAACGCTAACCGACAAAACAACTATTTAAACGCGTTTAAACTAACTTATAGGTAAATTACATCCGTTTGTTTACGTCACGGCAACTCGGAGATGTTTTTAAAGTGTTAATGATAGTTTTATACGGTCAGATCTGCATTGTAGTCGTAAACTTCAGACAACAGTTTGTTGTTATGCCCTCTGCTCATTAATAATGCAAACGCACAGAGAGAAGCGCTATAAACTGAGACTCTGCTAGTACTATAGGGTACAGTGAATGTGATGGCATCAGATTGCAATATTATGGTACTTTTTTGTATACTGTCTATAGCACTTTAAAAAAAATACATTTGTGTCTAAACAAAACAACTCTTTACTGTGACCGAAACTTTTTTCCAGCTCAAAGATACTTTAATATGAAAATGCCAAATTTTCTCTATAATGCATGCAGTATATTTAATTATTAATAACAACACTGTATTATTTTAAAGTAGTGTTTGTTGACCTAATTTTCAGTTAACTAGCGTTTAAATCCTTTCCCATAGATTAATCATACCACTGTGTTGTCAGACAAAAATAGATGAAGGCCTACATTTATTTAATAGAGATTATATAAGAGCTTAATTCAACCATAAATTTAAGGCAAGATACCACAGGTTATTAGGTTAAAAAAATCGATAAATAGATATTCTTCTCAAATACCGCAGTTGATTAATCACAGGACATTAAAACAATTGCTTTTTATTACAAGTTTTTTTTTAAATGTTGTTTAAATATGTGATCCATTATCTAATTACATCTGCAGTAATTTGCATATAATTTCCAGAACGGAAATATGAACTTTGGATAAAGCCAGGTTCAAAAACTGCATTGATGTATTGTTATGTAACTAATAAGAAAATAAACTGTTAGATATGTATTTTGGATGTTTTCTTCTCACTAGTCCGAAGCAAAATAGCCCTCAAAATTGACCAGTGCATGAAATAACAATGGTTTTGTCTGTAATATCTTGCCTTAAAAATATACACGTGTGCCAAAACATTATGTCCACCTGCCTAATATGCTGTCGGTCCTGCCAAAACAGTGCCGACCCGCGAGGCATGGACTCTGTGCTGTGGTCTCTGACACGAGACGTTAGCAGATCCTTCGAGTCCTGTAGATTGCGAGGTGGAGCCGCCGTGGATCGAACGCGTTGGCCCATATTCAGTTGGATTGAGGACTGGGGAATTTGGAGGCCAGGGCAACACCTTAAACTCTTCATCATGTTCCTCAAACCATTCCTGAACAACGTGTGTCAGGATACATTATCCTGCTGAAAGAGGACACTTTTATGAAGGGGTGCACCTGGTCTGCAACTATGACAACGTTTACGTGTGCACCAATAATGCGATTATTTCCGGTAATCAGAGTAAGGTCTTAAAGGGATACTCCACTTTTTTTTGGAAATAGGCTCATTTTACAACTCCCCCAGAGTTAAACAGTTGAATTTTAGCGTTTTCGAATCCATCGATCCGATCTCCGGGTCTGGCAGTACCACTTTTAGCATAGCTTAGCATAGATCATTGAATCGGACAGGACCATTAGCATCTCTCTCAAAAAAATGACCAAAGAGTTTCGATAGAGTTCCAGCAGGCGTAATGATATGACGCAGCGCCTGAAAATAGTCCACCCTATAGTCTGCCGAGCTGTGGTCATATCACTACGCCTGCTGGACTCATGGTACGGCAGCAAAGTTTCTTGATTATTACGCAGGAATGAGAGTATAGTTCCTAGCCATATCAGCCTAGAAAATCACAACTTTATATTTTCCGTCGGTCTTAGTACACGATGTAACTACAGAAGAGTCAAGTTTTAAATAGGAAAAATATCAAAACTCTTTGGTCATTTTTTTGAGAGAGATGCTAATGGTCCTGTCCGATTCAATGATCTATGCTAAGCTATGCTAAAAGTGGTACTGCCAGACCCGGAGATCGGCTGAATGGATTCGAAAACGGTAAAACTCAACTGTTTAACTCTGGGGGAGTTGTAAAATGAGCCTATTTCCAAAAAAAAAGTGGAGTATCCCTTTAATCGCAGTAAGATGTTTACACGACATGAGCAGAACTCGCTCCAGTTTACATGCAGTTTTCATTAGTCTGATTATTCTCTTATAAGTATGGTGATTCCACACTCAGATATGCATGTTACCGGCCATTGTTTTAATCTACTGCGTGATGAACGTCGCAGTGCCTACACTGACTGCACTCTGGTTGAAGATACGCAGCAGAGTGAGTCGTGTTGACAGTTTCGCGTTTTGGAGAAGAGAAAACTTCAGAATAATGTCACCGAGTTCGCTCATGAAGTTGTGTGAACGACACACTGCATCAGTGCAGACCCGAGCACATGCGCACTTTAGTCAGAGTGTGATTTTACATTCTGCTTCATCACTGTGTTAATCACGATCGGGACTCATGTCGTCTTCACTGCGATCTCTGCAGGTTTCTCAAGCTGCCTCAGACCTGAAGAACTTCTGCCTGCAAAACGCCCATAAAGACCCTCTTCTGATGGGCGTCCCGTCCAGCGACAACCCCTTCCGCCCGCCCAAATCCTGCGGGCTCCTCTGAGCTGATCCCGCAGAGGTTACAGCGCCTCCTGACCTCCTCTCAGCTAATGCTAATGCTAATGCATGCACTAAAGGCTCTCGTTTGTCTTTGTCATGATTCCATATATTAATATTTATATGTTATATCTGTTATTTCAGAGCCGATGAAGCCGTTTCTGACGATGCGTCTGTCCTCGAGCGTCTGTTTCTACCTTTACACTACTACATAAAGACCCACACAAACACTAGACAAATTGTTTGTTTGTATGAACTGTATTATGTGTAATAATACTTTGATTATGCTGAATTTACACTGTATGGCATGGTACGATCAGTCACTGTATTAACGTTTCTGAACATGCATTACCCATAACTTAAAAAGCAATTCCGTTCAAACTTCATGTACTAAACACTATTTTATTTGTGATGTGTATAAAGCAAAAACAGTTTGTTGAAGATTGTATGAAGGTTTCCCTGGTTTATGAGGAAGGAATTGAAGAATTAGCTGACGTAAAGTGACAGATTTTTACTATAGTGTTTTACTAATTTATAGCCAGCAGAATTTGGCTTGAAGGTCATTTTAAACAAGCATTTGTGTTCAGATTCAGTGTTCACACTAAACATCGCTGTATCTGACCCTCGTCAGCTGATCAGTTGATTCAGGTGTGTTTGATGAGGGAGATCCTGATCTACACGATCACCTACTGGATGAACATGTTACGTTTAAGTCTTTTTCAATGTCTTTTTGCCTTTAAAATAAAGTGTCATTGATCATTTGTCTGTTGTGTTGACTTTAAAGTGCATATTAACCTTTAATATTGTACGTATTTCTCAACACTCAGTCCATTAGGAATGTGTGTTAGCTGTTAAATAGACCGAAGCTGTCGATCACCGATGAGATGATTGAAGGAAACACAAGTCACTGGAGCTCTCGTTTGCTCTAACACGCTTTAATGTTTTTAAACTTTTGAGAAGGCACAACATATTTCTTTGCTGTGGTAAGACATGTTAGGTTAACATATTTGCTTATTTATCTATTAGAGATTTCATTTATGCTAACGTGTTTTAGATAAATTGCTTAATATTTAAATTACATTGAAAAAATACAAGTCAAATTGCTGTGGTTTTACAGATTTCACAATCACTTCTGATTATTTTTCATGCACTGAAAAGGAAAAGTTGCACAAGGCATCAGTGTTTTCTGTAGCCGTGATTTCTAATGTTGTGCTGTTAGTATTTCTGCAGGGTTATGGCACACAAACATCTCTGCAGATCACCATCGTATCATAGCCGAGCTCAAGACTGCTCAGGTAAGTGTGATCTCTCTCACACACACACACACACACACACGTGATATGTAACGGTCAGAAAGAGCAGCCTGAGTTTGTCCTGTGTCTGTCAGAGATGCTGAACTCGGTGTGTGTGCCTCATCATGATGAAACCACACTCCGCTTCACACACAGGATCTTCAGTGAAGAGCACAGAGACCCGATCCACTCGTTACAGGTGCGCATGTGCCACACCTGAGCCTCACTACACTTCACTGAACATCACGAGTCACGGCAGATCACGTCCAGAACCTCTAAATAATGAACAAGGCTGTGATATTATTTTCACATTAGTTCTGCTTATTTTCTGACACATCATGGCAGTATTTATTTTACTGCCTTTTAATTCAGGATTGATATTATATTATATTATATTATATTATATTATATTATATTATATTATATTATGGGACCCCATTAAAAATGAGATGTAAATCTCAAGAGGTTTATCCCAAAATCGAAATAATATTACTAATGAATATTAAATTATGGCATTATATTGTGTAAATTAATATTAATGGAAAT
Source organism: Squalius cephalus (assembly GCF_949319135.1). NCBI lineage: Eukaryota > Metazoa > Chordata > Actinopteri > Cypriniformes > Leuciscidae > Squalius > Squalius cephalus. The sequence continues at coordinate 15,538,104 of NC_137123.1, forward strand.
TAAGTTATTATATTATAACATTGTATGTTATATATTATATTTTGGGACCCCATAAAAAAAAACCAACGTGCATCTCAATGGGTTTATCCCAATATATAAATAATATTCCTAATTAATGCTTAATTATATTATTTGCTAAATAATTTTATATTGTATTTTGGGACTCCCTCAGAAATGAGATGTAACTCTTGGGGTTTATCCCAATAGCTATATAAATAATATTCCTAATTAATGTTATTAAAGACTGACTGAGCTTATTGTCTTTCACAGGAGCAGCTTATGGAGAAGGACCTGCACATCTCCAGGCTACAAGATGCTCTGACCTCTGAAAGAGAGAAGGTTGTGTTATGATGTGTTATAATTCCTGCAGTAGAGCGCACCAGACGACGGTCGTGTGTGTGTGTGTGTAGTGCGCGCGGCTGCAGTGCCGCTGTCACCAGCAGGGGGCGGAACTGAGGCGCAGAGAGCAGAACATCAGCCGCATGAAGGAGAAACTCTCTCAGCTCTCCGACAGACACAAGCAGCGCGGAGTGTGTGAGACTCACGGCCCGCGGTCACAACACGGTTTCATGTTCAACTTCTAGCGACTTAATTCACCACCTTAATATTCTGTCCTTTCCCTTTTTGAAACATTTGCCCTCGTTAACTTACAATAATGTGTCACAAATGCTATTATTCTTGGAAAGTTTATATTAAACAGACAGCAACATAGTGTCGCCCACATCTGGTATGCGTGGAATCCACATGTACATGTACCAGATGTGGGCCGGATCTGGGCCGACACTATTGCTGTCTGGGAAACTCCCCTGAGTGCAAGATGATGTCATCAGTATTTTTGTGCGTTTCTTCCTCAATTTTGAGTGCGTTAACTTGCAGAATAAAAAGCCACGAAACATTAAATTAGGATGCATGCACCATGAAACCCACAAACTGCACAGTGACAACAATATTCCCCATCTACAGCCATGGAGATCATAAATGTGTTGCCAAAGCGGACGGGACGGAGAGAGCCTGGCTTCAAGCCCGCAAAGGCTGATGGGAGGTACGACCAATGACCCGATAGACTGTACAACGCGCTTTAATCCATCAGAAACATTTGTGTAATTTGCAATAATGTGCTTTAATGTGGAATTTAAGCATCTTTTATGTAAAATTTGAGGAACAGGAATTATTTGTGGAGAGAAAAGTATAGAAAATATTTGCCTATTCCCCCCCCCAAAAAAATGTCTTTTGGCTCGAGCGCTTTGTGTTCCCCCTGCAGGACGGAAGAAGCACTGCGTCTGCTGCTGGACCGGAGAGAAGCCGAGCTCAGAGAGGCCATGAAACTACGGCACGCGCTCACCACACTGCTGCACATGCTCAGAAATAACATGGCACAGGTGAGAGAGACCCCTGCACATGCACTGGAAAGATCTCCTTTAAAAAAAAAATGTACGGCAGAGTTTGTACAAACTATACTGCAAATGCGAATTCTGAGAGTGCAGAAAAACATACTACTTTTTCAATTAAAACATGTCTTGACACCACAGACTTCCCTTCACTGTTCCTAAGCTAAATTGACTATTACTGAACTTTAAAGTTCATATAGACTGCTGAGGCTTCAAACTCTCATGATTTTTATTAAACTTTAATTCAACTGAAAAAGTAAAAGTGATCTGAAACCTGTTCAATAGCAGCCTTGCTATGTTTCACATGAAACGGGCCTCCGTCCACTTGTGCTCGAAAAACAGCCCCGGCCCACCGCCATCATGGAAATTAACGGGGGTTTGGGGAAAAAATGCCACCAAAATTAATTAAAATGCCCCCCCAAAATCAAGATATACAGGGCAAAAATGTCCCTGTATAAGATCATGTTTTTAATACTTATAACAGGATATAGAGTGCTGTTTTCCTAGCGCAATATCAGCGCACTTTCAAATGTGATAGTCTATTGATTTTATACAACAGTTCAGTGAACAAGTTAATTTTGGCTGACATTCCTTATTGGGGATGAGGGGCCTCCGAACTGCAAAGTCTGCCTCTTTCAGGGTAATACGTGATGCACACTTACTATTATTTACATACATACTATTTAGGATATGAAGTATGCAATTGGGTGCATCATATAGTAAAATCTTTCTAATTAGATACTACAAGATGACCATACAGGACTGGGGGATGAGGACAAAGACAGTGTGCTGGTCCAATCAGAGCAGGGCCTTGGTGATCATGTGACCGGAGGTGTGGTCCAGGAGTGGATGCAAGTCCAGAAGAGACTCCGGGAGCTCGTGTCTCAGAGTAAGAACCGAATGCTTGAAATTGACATGTTAGAAGAGGCTTTATGGACTGAAGTCAACAATTACCTTTGAATATATACAGTCAAACCAAAAATTATTCAGACACTATAGTTCATTTATGAAAGTGAGGAGAGCAAAATAAAGTAAACTGTGACATATTATACCCAAATATTCTTCATTCAGTGACTACCAGTAAATATTCTTCAGACACTTTGAGCTGATCATGTTTTGCTGAAGTGTTTTTTCTGTAATTGCTAATGTGACCTTTTCACACACAGACTGAACTAAATGAAGCATTGCTTGGTAACTGGTTGATCTAAACTGGTATTATATAATTGTGTAGTTAAATTGAACAGCTGACAGATATTCAACATAATTCATTTGTGAGACAGTCTAACAGAAGGACGGACAAAACCACTGAAATATCAACTGATTTAATAACTCTTCTTGACATATTTTATAACCATTTTCTAAACGATAGCGAATAAACTGTGATAATGTGAGAAATGTTGAAGGCGTCTGGATAAGTTTTGGTTTGACTGTATGTGTGTGTGTGTTCATCAGGTGCTGTCGCTCAGGGAACAGACCAGGAGAAGCTGCTGGCTCATCTGGAGGAGGAACTGGAGCAGAGCCGGGAGCTGATCCGAGCACAGCAGGAGTTACTGCAGGTCAGACACCAGAGCTGGGGCTCGTACACGCTCAAACCGGCGCGTGACGTTCTGCTATGGTTTCCGGGTTGAACAACATGTTTCCTGGAAATGGTTTCAGATACGTTTTCTCTTGTTTGGTGGGTGTGTCAAAAATGTCAGCCCAATCAGCAGCAACATGTATATAAAGCACGCGGTATTAAAGAGACAGCTCGCACAATGGGTCCGAGTAAAGTCGTTTACACATGTGTCCGCTGCAGCTCGGTGGACGCAACAACTGAAGATATTAGAAGACATGTTTGTCTTTTCATCCTGAAATGCGAGGCAAATGTTGGATCACAATAATTAGGAACCAACCACAGGAATCCCTTCACTCGATTGGGATGTTCTCTTTTATTCTGGACGGCGAGGGCAGTGACTGTAACATAGACCGTATTTTGCAGTATTAAACACATATTTATACTGATTTCATCTCAAATTCTTCAAAAAGAACACAAAAAATGTCCTTCTCAGCTGCCGTAGATGCAACTCTTGCGTCATCAGAACAGGGTGTTCAACGCACCACCATTTTGCAGCTTTTTGTCGGGGCTGAACGCAGCCCTGATGTCCCGTCCGGCTCGGTGTTTACCACGGTAAAGTGAGTGTTTTCTCCCAGGACAGTGTGACTCCGCCTCTCCCCGCGGTGCTGATGGACTGCTATTATCTGGAGGAGTGGGAGCGGCTACAGGACCGCTGGGAGGAGCTTAACCGGCAGAGGCGGAGCTTCCAGCGAGAGAGGCGGGCCTTCACTGAGGCGGCTATCCGATTGGGTCACGAGGTGAGAGGCACTTACGATGATTTATGCGCCTGTTTATCTCTCTGAACTAACTTTTCTTTGTCATTTTTGCTCATTTTGTTTGAATCCGCTGGTGTTTTTAGTGGATGAAGTGAGTTCTCCTTAAGTTTACACGGGCAGAGGAACCACAGGTGTAGAGAATCACATCAAATTATCAACATGATCCACTAAGGCGGGTGTTTACATGACACTTTCAACTAAAAACTGAAAACCTTTTATGAATTTTGGCCGATTTATTTGCACGTCAACGGCGCTTTGGGGGACTGTAAGTGCAAACTTTTGAAAACTGGTTTAAAAGTGCAAGTTTTTGTGAAAACGGTGACGTCATGCACATCACGTGTTCAGTCTATAGGCGTGTTGTTTCTATATAAGCTGACATCGCCATCTACTGGCCAGGATTGAAAAATACAGTATTTTAAACGTTTTCACGGATCGGTGTGAACGGGATCATTTTGACAACCTTGTCATCTGTACTTGAAACTTTTCAAAAACACAAAAGGAGTTAATTCTCAACCAGGCACACTTCAAAGGGGTGATTTAAAAATTATAACAAAAAAACAAGCTTTAAAATAAACTATAACAAATAAACTCGAGATATTTCTAATTTGAAGTCACTCCCTCAACACCTGTTATTTTTATTTTAAAAACCAGAGTTCTCACGGTCTTGGAAAACCTGGATATATGCGGTATTTTTAAAGACAAGATCTGGAAAAGTCATGGGAATTAAAAAAAATCTTAGTCATGGGTGTTTTATTTTTATTTTATAATAGGAAAAAATCTGGTTATGCTCTAAAAGATCAATTATTTGTGAGTAAAAAATAATTTACAAACTGAATTAATTTATTGAACTAATTCAGTTAATGAAACTTAACTTAAAAAAATATATTTTAAATATTTATAATTTAACTAAATTATTTTTTACATAATTATAAATATAATTTAGAATATATTTTCTATAAATATTTAAATATTAAATTTATATTGACACACATAGTTCTGGAAATAAAGTTTGAAAATGATCAGCTTTGTCATTACAGCAGAAGTTCTAGAAAAATCTTGGGATCCTTCAAATATTGACAGAAATCAGACTACAAATCACCCAGCGCACTTTGCAGAGCACAAAAGAGACGTTTTGAAGAATAGTTACACAGATTTTTGCTTCATGGACAGTTTACAGTGACCAGGGAATTGTCGAGAATTTAAAATAAATAATAAAATCACCATGAAATATAATAAAAAATAGTATAATCAACTTTTGTTATATGAACAAACTGAGTGAAGGCTTGCATTTTCTTTTAGTCTTCTACAGAAAACAATAATGGCATATTGAGTAAATAAAAGGATTTCATTTTCAGAATCAGAATGAGCTTTATTGCCAAGTATGTTTACACACATACAATTTGTGTGTGAATATCTTGGCTGAATTTCTCCTTATAATGCTTAATAATCTACATGGTCCCTCAGCAGTGTGTGTGTGTGTGTGTGTGTGTGTGTGTGTGTTTGTGTTTCAGAGAAGTGAGTTTGAGCAGCAGAAAGCCTCCCGTTTGAAGTCCGAGTTCCTCAGTTTTTCTCCCGTCAAGAAAAGCTGTCAGTGGAACAGGAGAGAGAGCACAGCGCTCAGCGACCCCCGTACATACACACACACACACACACACACGCAAACACACACAGATCAACACTACAGCATTCATATCACACTATAACACAGCCCTGTGTGTGTGTGTGTGTGCAGGTGCAGCAGCTCCGGATCAGCTCTCTCTCTCTCCGTGTGTCACTCCGTCATCTGAGAGGTCAGGGGTCACGCCAGGGTCCCGTCAGAACGGGGTCATGACCCCCAACACCCCTGAACTGTACTCCACTCTTAAACTGCCCTACCGCAGGTCTAATATCTCTTTAATATCTGTAATATCCATCTAATATCTCTCACTCGCTGAAATGAGAGGTGAATGATACAGTCGGACTCAGTGCTGTCCTTCTCTCTGTCTCTCAGGTCTCGGCGGATCCTTCTGTCCCCTGAGGAACACAACACCGACTGGCCCTTTTAGTTCACACACTTCAAGGAAATACTGCGTGTTTTGTGAAGATTCAGTCTTTTTTGAATAAATTAAATAAAGGATATGCATTATATATGTGGGATTTCCTTGTGTTTTCTCTTTCCAGCATATCGGCATCTCTCACAAATGCACACTTCATATTCACAATTGCACATGTTGTTTTGTAAGCTGCGGCTGAGACCGGGGCTAGTTGTCACAGGCTCTACGGCCGGTTTCACAGACGAGGCTTAAGCTGGTCCTCGACTAAAATGCATGTTTGAGACAAAACAAGTTGATTTCAGTTAAAACAGCTCAAGTTGCACACCAATAATATTTTTTTTCTTTCCTAAGGCGTGTTTATAAAAGCAACTTAAATGCTCTAATTGAACTATAAGGCAAATTGTGGCTTAATCTAAGCCCTGTCTGTGAAACCAAAGATTTCTATTCAAAAATACGCTTTTTGTTGTTGTTGTGGTTTTGTATGTTGGTTTTAAATATCCTAGTTCAAAAATGTCTTGAAATAATATATTTTTTTTAATATTAAAATGTTCAACTGAGAATATTTAATTTGAATGTAATATTTGTGGTATAAGATGTGTAACCAAAACACATTTACATTCAGACAAGGAATTTAATTAAATAAAAGGATTTCATAAAATACTTTGCAGGTATTCACAATTGTACATTATTTACACTGACATTTGTTTCTTATTTTTGATTTTTCTTATTGCTGCTTATACTGTTTGTATTGTCTCTTACAGTATTTTATTTATATATATATAGTGTATTGTTTATTATAATTATTACTGGTTATTGTCCCTTATTGTGTATTATTTTATATTTATAGTCTTTGTATGTTTTGTGTTGTCTTTCTTGCGAGGAATAGACAAAATTCATATATGAATATTTTTGGTTTGTTTGGCAAAATAAAGGTTATATAATTTTTTTTGTATGTTACGATCGTACAAGGCCTTTTTAAAACGCCATAGAGTAGCCTATTTCATATTACAAAAACGCTTCTTCTCCAACCAGTTTCAATAAACAACGGGTTCTCGTTGCGAAAACTTACAATAGTAATCCCAGAGGAATTCAAATGAAATTTATTTCACTTACCAGTCTTTTTTTTTTTTTTTTCTTCTTCTTCAGGGGACACAATTGACAAACCAATCATGCCCTAATTGGTCTCGTGCTGTGACGTCTGCCCTTTAAACCCCACGCGTGTTCAGCGCGTGCAAGTTGTTTTGGTGGCGAGTGTGACATGTCTTTTCCTCTTCTCCGTTACATCTTGTCAGCTCATAGATCCATGGAGTTTAAAAACGATTATTTCCAGCCCTGGAATGACTACCTGGGTTTGGCAGACCTGGTCAGAAGAATGCATCGGTCGGGACAGCAATCAGGCGCGGATGAGGGCAAAAGTCAAACAACAACAACCGCCGCGCGTGTGGAGTCTCCAAGCGGCCCAGCGCGCGCGCGCACGACAGAGACGAGCGAGGAACCCTGCAAGAACTCAAGCGACCAACGTGAGAGGATGTTTTGCAGTTTCTGCAAGCACAACGGCGAGAGTGAGGTCGTGTTCAGATCCCACTACCTTAAGGACCGCAACGGGAGTGTGACGTGCCCGTATTTGAGCCAGTACATGTGTCCGCTGTGCGGGGCCACCGGGGCCAAAGCGCACACCAAGAGGTTCTGCCCGCTGGTGGAGAAAACGTACAGCTCCGTGTACGCCAAGAAATAAACATGTCGAACGGGACATTTCTGACCCGCAGAGGAGCTGGAGGAACGAGACGATTTGAAAGGACACTTTTTACATAAGGTTTTAATGTTAAGTTTTAACTTTTAATTGTTTGTTTTATACGTAATGGCTTGTGTGTGAGTTTGCATGCATGTGTGCTTCCACGGTTTGATTTTGCACTTTTCCTTTGGATTTCCTTCAGTTGTGTGCACTGGTCTTGTGTGTTTCACTTTTTCTTTTCTTTTCTTTTACCCCCTTGTGAACAAACTTGTACACCAGCCATTAGGCTTGCTACAGGTGCAACCGCGTTTCAACTCTCCTCTACAAACAAGCTCTTTATTCTTATAAAGAAAAATATTTTGTATTTTATATAACACCTTTTTTATTGTGAGACTTTAACTATTTTAAAAAATATATATATTTTACTGTTAACATTAGGTGTGTGTTACTCTTGAGATGCCTGTGTTTGCATCAATAACAAACCAAATGGAACAATCTACAAAAGCTTCTGTTTTATTCATTTCTCTCATTCTCCACTTTATAATTGCTCAAATTGTGCTGGAAATCATGATCATCAGGTTTTGTCATATTGTGAAATTCATGTGTTTTTCAATGACCAAGTTACACTAAAAATTGGATTAAGTTAAATGAAAAATGTGAGTTTTTCACTAGATTTTTAGAACCCATTTTTGTGTGTGTACCATCACAGCACTTTAATTGAAACAAGCTCAGTTTGACCATTTTTTGAGGTGTACAAAACAAGCTCAAACACGCACAACAATGGAAAGAGTCATTTAATTATGTAGTATTTACTGTATGTAGTACGTTTTGCACAGAAGGATGGACAGATTTAGGACTAAAACTTTCAGACCCTTCAATCCAGGGGTCACAACCTGTGATTGACAGAATTACAATGTTTACTTCTTTGCTTGAACTTCTGAAGAAAAAAAGTTAACTTTGGCTTACTGAAACGAAAACCACTCTATGCAAGTTGAGCATTTGCTCTTAGACACAAAGATGTGAACAAACTTCAAACATGTGTAACTGAACAATATGTGAACAAGTGGTCGGTAGCTAACTGTTACTACAGCTAAATCACTATGAACTAGTGTTCTTTCTTTTGTTAAAACACTAAAAAAATTGTCCACTATATCCTTCGTTAGAACATAATCAGAAACTGATGCCTATGCTTCTAGTGTTTAGGGCCATAGATGCTGTGAAACGGTGGTCTTGGAGGTTTTCGGCCTTGTTGCAGAGGTCCAATTTTCCTGTGTGCATCCCTCACTATCCGACTGCAAGAAAAAAGTTATGTTGGTTTTTAGTCAAAGGTTTCAGTGTAAACCACAACATCAGAATCATGTTTTTTTGTGTGTGTGTGTGTGGTAGAAGTGCTCAAGACTTCTACGAGTCATGACTTACTTCAGAGAGGTGAGATCTCTGATAAGGCCACACACCAGGTCTGTGGCGTCTTCCAGATCACAAGTGTCTTCTACGATGGGGAAGTCCTCCAAACTGAACAAAAGTAAACCATGAAAATGGACAAAAACGCCTTGTATTGTACAGCACATTAATGAGTCTAAGACAGTCAATTCTGAAATGTAACCAATTAAACAAGAGTAGACAGTCAAAGTGAACCGCTGGCACTCGTCTCACCTCAGAGGGATGTTGTTGAGCTGGGAATCTGTCACGGAGTGGATGGATAACGGGCTGGAGGGATCGGGTTCAGCAGGACTCGGATGAGGCTCCTGAGTTTCACTCGGTAGACCATCATGCTCTGAAAGCGACTGATGATCCAGCACAGTTTTAGTATCTTAATGTTGACTTTAAATGACATGTGAGAGTTTTGTACACTTATTATCAAACTAAATCCCACATTATTTTGTCAACTTATGGTATGGCAAACTAACAGTCAATTAACAAATCCAAAGTAGTGGTTCTGGTGTTTTAAAGGAATTCTACATACAGAAAAATGACAATTCTGTCATCATACTTAATCTCTCATGCCATTATAAAGCTAGAAGTCTTTCTTTCATCCCCTTTAGCTTAAATCAAATCAAGTTCAATTCAAGTAAAGCACTTCACACCAGGTTTGAGGTCCAACGACATTGATTTTTGCGTGTCTAGACATTGTTGTCAAATGTAGTGCAATGAATCTTGATGTGTCATATTTGAGTTAAAGGGTTGGTTCATCCAAACTTTTAAATACGGTCATTTATATGATGAACAGATTTAATTTGAGCTTTTGTTCTCATATAGACATTCATGAATGCACATCAACGGAAGCTCAAACATGATTGCTTGATGTGCAAGAACCAATGAGGTTCATTCACATGTTACGCATCATGTTTGAGCTTCAGCAAGAACCAATGAGATTCATTCTCATGTTACGCATCATGTTTGAGCTTCAGCAAGAACCAATGAGGTTCATTCTCATGTTACGCATCATGTTTGAGCTTCAGCAAGAACCAATGAGATTCATTCTCATGTTACGCATCATGTTTGAGCTTCAGCAAGAACCAATGAGATTCATTCTCATGTTACGCATCATGTTTGAGCTTCAGCAAGAACCAATGAGGTTCATTCTCATGTTACGCATCATGTTTGAGCTTCAGCAAGAACCAATGAGGTTCATTCTCATGTTATGCATCATGTTTGAGCTTCAGCAAGAACCAATGAGGTTCATTCTCATGTTACGCATCATGTTTGAGCTTCAGCAAGAACCAATGAGATTCATTCTCATGTTACGCATCATGTTTGAGCTTCAGCAAGAACCAATGAGATTCATTCTCATGTTATGCATCATGTTTGAGCTTCAGCAAGAACCAATGAGATTCATTCTCATGTTACGCATCATGTTTGAGCTTCAGCAAGAACAATGAGATTCATTCTCATGTTATGCATCATGTTTGAGCTTCAGCAAGAACCAATGAGGTTCATTCTCATGTTACGCATCATGTTTGAGCTTCAGCAAGAACCAATGAGATTCATTCTCATGTTACGCATCATGTTTGAGCTTCAGCAAGAACCAATGAGATTCATTCTCATGGTTCATTCTTGCTTCCACAAGAGGTTTGTTCTCACGCGTCATAGCAAGAACGGTTGAGCTTCTGTTTATGTTTGCTGATCAGTGTTTATATGTGAATAAAAGCCTAAATGCAATCTGTTCAACATATAAAGCGATCGAGTCTCTTAAGAAAATTTGGACTAAACCGCTCGATTCATATGGATTACTTTTACGATCTCGTTATTAACTTTTTGAAGCTTCAAAATGGTAGTTGCGTAGCTGTCAATAGATGGACAGAAATCGCTCAGATCTTCATTTGTGTTCTGAAGATAAATGAACATCTTACGGGTCTGGAACGACATGAGGGTAAGTAAATTAAGACAGAATTCAAATTTTTGGTTGAACTAACCCTTTAAATACGATTTGAGAAGTTTTTCATTGAGTAACAATTTACATCTTGGCCTTTTCTCATAGAAATGTATTACTTTTTATGATACTTCTATGTCCTTTCTAGAACTTAAAAGCACTCTTAGGGCATCCTGCAGTATATCATGTGACAGTGAGTATTAAATAATGTCAGGAATTTTCTATATGTTCTTCATTCAAAAGAATAACTCACTTGCACATCTTTATCTTCACCACAAGGTGGGGCTGCGGGTGCGGACCAACTCCACAAGTCTCTGTTCTCACAGTTCTCTGTGGTCTCAGCTGTTACAGATGCAGCAACCAAAGTACAGTCCAAAGACTCACTCTTATCTTTAATCTCGTCGATTACCGGAGGTGCACTGACGGTCTCATTGACTGCGATATCTGTGAACTCCACACACTCTTCATTGGTTTGGCCATCGATTGAAGTGTTCATGTCAAGTTCAGATGGACAGCACTCCTCATCCTCCATCTCATTGCCTCCCACTGCCAGTTCTTCAAAATGATTAGCAACCTCAGAAGTGGATGCTGATTCTTCGTTGGTCTCTTTGAGGACTTCAAGTGGACCCTCTATCACAACCGCATCTTGAGCCGAAACATCGGTCGATTCCTTGTAATCATCAGCTAAATCTACAGACACTTCGGTACCAATCTCAGTTGTGAGGTCATCACACATTTCTGGCTTATTATCTTTTTTAATGTTGCTTTCATTATTGCTATGCTCCACACGTTCAGTTTCAATGTCTTTAAGAGGATCGTCAGAATTAGCATGCGACGGGAGTGTATTGTCAGTTTCATGAGAAATATCTTGCTCGCTTGACATGCATTCAACCATTATCTGAACTTGAACTTCATTCCCATTCTCCACATTAAGCTCCTCCTGTTTTTCCAGTTCAGGTATATCTTCTAATGGGCAAGAGGTTGGGAAGGAGGATCCTGAAACCTCTGACTCGGTTCCCTCCTCTTCAAGAGAGATTGAGCCATCGCTGATCATCACAGACTCCTTGTTAATATCTTGACCTGCCTCGTTCTCCAGTTCTTCTCCAAACACATTTCCTATAGTCGACTGTTCCTTGAGCATCTTCTTCCTATCTCCAAGCCTACACATTCCCATCCTCTTTTTTATTTTCCTCTTTACTAGAGGATCTGCATCTTCAGTCATCTGAATTCCTGTCTCGCCAACTGAGGTCTCATCTTTGATGCCCGAAGACCGCAAATATTCGCCCATCTTAGGTTCAGTGGCTAAACTATCCTCATGTGACAATTCTCTCTCGGTTTGACACTCATCTGATGGTAATTCAGAGTCACAGTCATCTGGGACCTTCTGGGATTTGTGGTTTGAATTGCTTTTGATTTTACTCTTTTCATCATCCAGCTCTGCGTCAGGCTGATCTTCCTTGGTAACTTCGACATTTAAAGGTTGAGAGAGCGTGTACTTGTCGCTATTGATAGGCTCTGGGGTTTGTACTGTGATCTCTCCAGTTTGTTCAATCTCAGGTGTGTTTGTGCCATTTCCATCCTCATCATTGCATGTTTTTTCTTCCAAAGGACAACAAGGATCAACAGGGAACTCTGTTGTCTGACAGATTTGTAATGTGATCTGTCCAGGCTGATGCTCATCCAGCTTCTCTGAGCATGATGCATTATGGGAGTTGTTGTTTTCTGGATTTGGTGTCTGAATCTAGATATTAAGTAAAAGAATCAGCAAAAGAAACACAAATATAACAGCATCAAAGCATAGAAAATCTTCTAAATGTTGTTTGTGTAGCCTAATTGAAAGACAAATCCACCTGAGTTTCATCTGCAGACAGCAGATTTGTTTCTTCAGTGCTTCTCTGTCGTTTTGCACTGGACTTCGTTCTTTTAGGAGGTTTGAACTCTGCAAAAATACATTTATTTACATCAACATGTATCTTGTAATTTAAAAAGTCAATATAGCTACAATCAAGCTTGTTGAGTGAATTACTGATAATTATGTTTTCATGGGTTCAAGATACCTGTAGTCTTTGATTTTCTTTTGGTCATTGTCTTGTTTTAGTCCAGATTTAACCAAGTGAATAAAAAGAAACAAGTTAAAACAAATTCATGGCACACTTGACACATTTCATTAGTATATCTTGTAGCTTGTTTGTTTAAATGTATTAATTTAATTATCATCTAACCCACGTTCATAAAATATATATTTTTAAATATTATAAAACGTTCAACAAACAAAATAAACCTATTATGCTTAAGTAAACCACGTATAATTTATCTGACAGACATTAACTGTCAATTCAAATGCGCGCGCGCGAAAGATTCGTGACGCTATTCGTAATGTAAAGTCGCTAATGTAAAAAAACATTTCTGCACCTTTTCTCAGAGAAAACCAATTTCAACGCGAACAAATACCAGAAAGCGTAATATATGATTAAAAAAATCACTACATCGACACACCCCACCCAGCGATTGAACTACAAGACCTCAGAGTCTGTGGGGCGTTCCCGCGTGCCGTAAAGCGCGAGGCTCTGCCGTTGCTATGGGAAACCTGGCGAAAAGCAGGAAGTGCTGAATTGTCATTGACAGCAGTGCAGATTTGTGTTTACTTCTGTATTTATGAAACTCTAGTGCAATAACTTCATGACAGACAGCTCATTCTTCTCAACGGAACAGATATTGACCACGTAACCCGCCCTCGGAGGAACATATGATCGAGGTATCGTGTTCAAATTATTAGTAAAGAGAGTCTGAGGTAAGAACTAGCCTCGGTAGCTTGCACTTTGACTCAATTAGTTGTTTACGTTCTCGTTTATATTGTGAATGAGCTGAAATGTATTTCATAGCTTCATTCAGCTTTGCCTCCAACAGTTTTTGGTGCAAAATCAGCTTTCGATTCCCATGTTTAAACACTAGCACAGGCTAAATACTGTTGAAACATTAGCTATTGAGCTTATAGTCAGGTAATGTAATCTGATGGAGGTCTAGGAGGTATATGGCACAATTAAATAAACATTTGCTGTTGATTTTGTCTATGCATGGATTATGCAAATATAAACGTCATTATTCACGTCATGATTCCGGAATGTGCCTTGACCAAGCCTGTCACTTTCTTTCAGGTCTTGTTGTCTGTGGTGTTACTGGAGGGCTAATTACGATTGTAGCTTTATAAATGAATCTTTCTTGTTCTCACTCCAGGTTTGAAGGATCTGTGAAGAAAATGAGCCGAAGCCGTAACCCTCCGCAGAAGGGCCAGGGGGCTGCCAGGGCCAAACAGGTAAAACACAAGATGAGAGTCAGTATTGTGTCCAGAATCATGAAATCTCAGCTTTAAAGTCAGCATAAAAATGGAAATTCACCCTATTTATTTTATAAATGCGTGTTATACACTACCTGAGCAAAAAAAAAATATTCGCTGTTTGGATTTAAAAAGGCAAACAACATCAAGAGGTGCATAATATTTTGGTCAAAATCTTGTATGGACAATGTAAGAGTCCATCACTCTGTAAAGTCTCCTCCAGCACATCCAAAATACTTTCAATGAATTTAAAGTCTGGACTCGTGTGTGAAAATGATTCTTCATGCTCCCTCACAACCATTCTTTCACAATCTGAGCCGGATGAATCCTGACATTGTCATCCTGGAATATGGCCATTATGAGTTTTGCTGCATGGTTGTTTAAGAAATGAAATGCTACACACTCCATCAATTAGGGTTAGAAGAACTGTTGCCAAACATAATAATCACTGCAATAATGATCCAATCATAGACTCTTAAGCATTTGCCTATTTAAATCCAAACAGACACTTTTGTGGCCAGGCAGTTTAGATCTAATAGTGAACAATTAATCCGATCATGTTTTTTTTATATTTTTATTATTTTTCAAAACTATTTTGACCTCGGAATGTTTAATCAATATGTCTTAAATGCATAAAACTTTATGGACATATTAAAAAAGACACATCAAAATTACTAAAGCTAACAAAAGTTCAAATAAAATTGGGCAATATGAAATAAAAACTTCAAAATAATAATAAAAAGATTTAATAGTATCTCAATTTTACCAAAATAACACTGGCTCTATGTCCTCACGTGTAATCAGATGGGACTGCTGTTGGATTTGGCTCCTGATGGCGGGCTGGATGAATCCGGGGGAAATGAGGAGGAGTTAGAGGCGGAGCTTCTGGCCTTGATGGGGGGAGGAGGAGGGAGGGGCGGACCAGCGGGCAGGAAACCTGGAGGAAAAGGTGAGGACACCAAACATTATGTAGATATGTCATCTATTAAAGTCCCCCGTAATCATTTTATCCCTTAAAACTCATCCATGAATATGCAAATTATCCCTGCCTCCACTCACTCACTCAGCTCAG
This sequence comes from Squalius cephalus, assembly GCF_949319135.1. Classification (NCBI taxonomy): domain Eukaryota; kingdom Metazoa; phylum Chordata; class Actinopteri; order Cypriniformes; family Leuciscidae; genus Squalius; species Squalius cephalus. The sequence goes on from NC_137123.1 coordinate 15,553,403, forward strand.
AGTTCCACTCGTTGACGATCACACGTTGATCTGATTGGTTACAAGGTAGTTTGTGACGTCAGAAGCACCAGCGATTTCAAAGTGTGTTTTTGAGACTGTCTTTGGTTCACTAAAGTTTTAAGGAGAAAATACTCAGCAATGGTGTCGACTTATGAATTTGCACATGGTTTGTCTTAAAGCATATTAACAACACCACATAGACATATAAACAACATTAAAAGCTGGATTTTCACCCCAGGGGGACTTTAACAATTAAAACCATGGCATTTTTCCATCATCTTTCTCTCTTTTTTGCCTCATGTAGCTCCGCTGCCCATGGAGGACATTGATCGGATGGCCGCTCTGTGTATGAGAGATCTGGACGAGGACGGAGACGATGATGGTGATTTGGAGGACGATGCTGATCTCCTGGTTAGGCAAAAACCTTCTTGTCTTTACGTCCACTGCATGGGATATGATGTTTCTCGCATGAAGAGATTTTCACTAAAGTCGTTTTTCAGGCCGAGCTGAATGAGGTGTTGGAAGACGATGAGGAGCAAGTGGTCAGGAAAGCCCCTCCGTCACCAGCACCTCCTCAACGCTCGAATGCAACGCCCCAGTCCACAACCAGCCTGGAGTCTCGCCTGAGAGAGCGCTTAGACATGTACCAAACCGCCATTACCAACGCCAAGGCATCGGGAGAGACCAGCAAAGCTCGGAGATACGACCGTGGACTGAAGGTGGACCATATCTGAGAATAAAGATAGATTTTTTTTTTGATGGCCACTGCCAGTATCTGAGAGAGCAGGGTGGCTGCTGTCAAAATAAAAGTCCCGCTTAGCTCACTTATCAGTCAAACTTTTCGGCTGATGCAATCATTTAAATTGACCAAATATATTGGCGATATAGATATCTGTCGAACGCCATGTCAAACTTTCTGTCCTGCTCATTTTTCCTCATGTTTGAGTATTGGTCTGTAACATGTTCTCCTTGTTTTTAGACTCTACAGTCAATGCTGACGTCAGCTAAAAAGGGGAAACCCATCAATGAAGACGAGATTCCTCCTCCTGTGGCCACTGGTGGAAAACCCTCCGCTGATTCGCAGGCAGAGCCAATCGGAGAGCAGGAAAAACCTGCACCAGCAAACACACCACCTCAGACGGCCAACGTGAAGCCAATCGCTCCATCCAAACCTCAGTTTCTACAGCCTCCATCACAGAGACTGACTGCCGTAACGCCCGATACACCAGCCATATCACCCCTCACGCCCAGCCAGCCCAACACACAGCACTCAGGTACACACACACACACACACACACACTGAATATCTCATTTAACTCTTATAAAACTGTTTGGAAAGCCGTTACTGTACACATTAGTCACATTTGTGTGTGTTTCAGAGCTCAAAGCGAGTATATTAAGCAGACAGAGAGAGTATAAGCTGGCAGCCATAAAGGCCAAACAGAGCGGAAACACTGACCAAGCCAAACAACTCTACTCAGTGTCCAAGGTAAGAGCGTCTCATTTAGGCCACATTTACATTCGTTTGTTTGTTTCTCTTCACATTTTATCCAAGAGCGCTATCGTTTATTTGGAAAGAAACTAATAGTTTTATTCAGCAAGGATGCATTAAATTGGTCTAAAGTGACAGTAAAGACCAAGGATATTATTATAATAAAACAAAAAGCATAAAAAAATTATTTCATGAAATAAAATAAATGTTAACTGAAATAAAATCAAATATTAAAAACATTAAATCAGCTAGTTTTTCATTTTGTTGAGCTTGATATAAAACTGAAAAAAAGATAGAGACATTTACATTTTTTTTATAAAAATAATAAAAGCACAATAAAATGACTAAAACTTTCAAATTAAAATGAAACCGAAAAAAAAAACCTAAAAGTGATCTCAGTGATACTAAAATGTTATATTTTTAAAGACATTTAAAATGTTACAAAAGATTTTATTTCAAATGCTGTTCTTTTAACTTTCTATTCTTTAAAAGTCCTGAAATCAAATGTATCGTGGTTTCAAAAAAAATATTTACCAGCACAACTGTTTTCAACATTGATAATAATCATAAATAATGTAATGATACTGAAAATTCAGCTTTGATCACAGGAATAGATTACATTTTAATATACATTCACATAGAAAACAGCTATTTTGAATTGTAATAATGTTTCACAATATTACTGTGTTTTACTGTATTTTCGGTCAAATAAATGCAGCCTTTGTGAGCAGAAGAGACTTGTTTCAAAAACATTTAAACATCTTACCGACCCCAAGTGTAGGTCTATTATTGTGGACTGTAGATTTACTCAACACTAGGTTACAATTAACCACCACAACAACTATGACACTCATTTGTTGTCTGTCTCTGCATTTCCCACAGAGATTAGACTCGCTGGTGGAGACGGTTGACCGAGGGGAGTTTGTGGACATCAGCTCACTGCCGCCCCCTCCTGGTACAGCCTTACCTCACAGATCATCACTCACCCCAGTTGCATCCTGGTTAGTTTATTCAGATATTGATGATAGTCTTTCTGTTTCAGCTGAGGTCGAAGTGCCACGTTCAAACCCCCCCCAGCTGTCCTCTAAACCAGACGCCCCTCCTCCTGCCCCAGAACCAGGTGAGAACGAGGGTGTCGCTGATTAAACGCGGTCTAGATATCAGTTACACTGTATATGAACGGATGTGTGTGTGTGTTTCAGCTCTCTCTGCTCCCCGGAGCGTCGCCGAGGCCTTACAGCAGCGCATGGACAAATACAAAGAAGCTGCAGAGAGCGCCAAGAGCAAAGGAGACGACCGCAAAGCACGCATGCACCAGCGCATTATCAAGGTAACACACCTGAGGAGTCACATGTGTATAACAATAATACAAAAAGCCATTTCTTTAACTTCTTTTGTGTGTGTGTTCTTCACTTCAGCAATATCAAGACGCCATTAAAGCTCAAAAAGCAGGACGGCCTGTGAATCTGGCAGATCTTCCTGTTCCACCAGGTAATGCTTGTGTACTTGTTTGCAGCGAGGGCCACTTTCCTGCAGAGTTTGGCTTCAGCCCTGATCACACACATCTGCCTGTGGCTTTCTAGTAATCCTGAAGACCTTGATTGTGTTTGATTAGCGTTTGGAGCTAAACTCTGCAGGACAGTGGCCTTTCTTGCCTTGGCTTTTGGCTTGCTTAGTTGGGGACATTTAATATCCAACAATAATGTTGATCTGCCTGCATTGACACCATAATATGAGAACTGAACTGGACAATGACATCACGGTTTTCTCCAGAGCGGCTATATATATAAATTAACTAAATTAATAACTTTTCTACAACAAAAATGAACCATCACTGAACGAACTTAAGCTGGACTGTGACGCTATTTTCTTCTAGAAACAAACTTAGTTGCATTATTTTCCTGTTATCTTTAAAGCTGCTTTGACACTGTATCTGTATTGTAAAAAGCGCTGTATGTGACTTGACTTGACTTGACAGTGGCCCTCGAGGGACAGAGTTCAGAATGTACAGCAGATAAATTAGAGATCACAGGAAAGTCCTCACAATCATAGTTGAAGATGGTTTGTGTGCCTCTTTTGACGGGGTGTGTGTGTGTGTGTGTTTGTGTGTGTGTGTGTGTGTGTGTGTGTGTGTGTGTGTGTGTGTGTGTGTGTGTGTGTGTGTGTGTGTGTGCGCATGTCAGGTTGTCCTCCGCTGCAGGGCACCGAGGGAGGCAACCAGAACTTTATGGGCGTCCTGGAGACAGCCATGAAACTGGCCAATCAGGACGAAGATGCTGACGCGGATGAAGATGAGGAGACACACAAGGTCAGTGAAGCATCTAGAACAGAGATGGGCAACTTCAGTCCTGCGGAGTTTGGCTCCAACTCTAATCAAACACACCCAAACAAGCTAATCTAACATCTTCAGGATGAGCTGAGTTCGAAATCATTCACTATTCCCTACATCACTCCACTGATATAGTCCACTGGAAGGAGTGAATGAAAACGAGTGAGTGAATTCAGACGCTGAGTCCCGGAAGGGCTGCTGCTTTTGCATAGATTGTGCTGTTTAATAATCATTTTAAACTTATCGAACTGGCATCTCTAGGAGTAATGAAAAGATTTATCTTGAACTCTATGGAAACTGGCATGTATAAACCGTAATTAAACGATTTAATAATCAATTAAAAAGGAATTTATACCTGTATGATATTACGCTGTACCCACATTGGACCAGCGGTTTGTTAAATGGATGGATGATTGATTCAGCTGCGGGCGACATCTTCTCCTTATTGCAGTGCATTGTGGGATTGAATGAGTGCACTCGATAACGTCCACTATGATTTCGGACACCACTACAAATAACTGTCCTGTCAAATAGTGCCGTATCTAAGGGTGTAGGGGGCGATTTCAGACACAGCCCTGGAAACTACAGGCAGGAGTTAAATCAGCGTTGGAGCTGAACTCTTCAGGACAGTGTCCCTCCAGGACCGAAGTTGCCCATCCCTGATCTAGAAAGTGTGTTTCAGCCTGATTCTTCATCGCTCTGTTTCATGTGTAGCCATCAGCTCCGCCTGCCGTTCAGAAATCAAGAGCTCCCGCTCCTCCGAAAGCCCCGTCCACCGCAGGGACGCCCACTGGCTCCACAAACACACCCAAACCAGGAGGGAAAGGTAGGCAGAGTTCATGCAAAGGCATTAATGTGCATGCGCTGATGTGTAATATGTGTGTGTGTGTGTTGTGTTTTGCAGCCCAGCAGCAGCTGGATTTCCTGATGATGCGCAGACAGCAGTTTGTGAAGGCGGCGTTGCGCTCTAAAGAGATGAAGGACATGCAGGGAGCCGCGCAGCACCTCAGACACGCTAAAGGACTCGATGCCATGATCAATGCCGCCAAGTCCGGACTTCCTGTTGACATCACCAAGGTTTGCGAATTTATGATGCTTTTCACATTTCCAGGGTTCTCAGAAAGTCATCACAGTTGGGTAAACTTCTGTAGTGGCGAACAAAAACTACAACAAATATCTTTTTTGTGTTATCATTTGCTCCAATAGAAAAATCCATGTCACTCCCTCAGCTGTTGTATTACAAGCACTATATGATAAACACAGCGATAAATGTCGGCATGAAAGGAAGTTGCGATAGTCTTTTATTCCCTATTGTGATGTATGTCCTAGTGAAACGGCTTCACAAACATGAGCAAATGTTGGGCGGGCGGGGCAACCTGTCACTCACATCAGATCCACCAATAGCAAACCACAACCATTTAATCAATTCCTCACGGACAAAATCAAGCCCCGCCCTCATCATCAGAGAAGAGAAGAGTGTGAAATAAGTGTTTGAGAAAAAGTTGATTATTTTCAGCCTCCGAGCTCGTCGCTCATCTAAACTGTATTTCAGTCCTTTTCTGGACAGTCCTGCATCAGTGTGTGAATGTGAAGAGCTGTGTGTGTGTGTGTGTGTGTGTGTGAAGTGTCTGGATGCAGTGTTGTTCACAGTGGTGTGTGTGTGTGTGTGTGTGTGTGTGTGTGTGTGTGTGTGTGTGTGTGTGTGTGTGTGTGTGTGTGCAGGTGCCGGGCGCTCCGGTCAGTGAGGAGGACTACAGACTGTCTCAGTCTCGCTCGTCTGCAGTGTCCCCGCGCTCGACTGAACAGTACACACAACTCATGGAGAAGCTCAAACTGCAGCACGAGGTCAGTGTCACACAGCGACTCGTACATCTGACTCCTGTAGAGCGTTAACCACAAACGCATGGCTTATTAACTATCTAATGATTGATGTTTCCAGAAATGCCTGGCCTACTCGCAGCAGTTCACTCATATGGGGAATGTAGCTGAAACTGCCAGGTGTGTGTTTTCATTCATCTTGATGCTGTGTGTTTGTGTTAGTGAATGTCTGTTTAGATTTTTACATTCAGTAAGGTTTACAAGTGTGTTTTGAGTGATGAATGTGCACTACTGTTCAAAAAGTTTGAGCTTTTTTTTGCGAAGAAATTAATACTTTTATTCAGCAAGGACACATTAAATTGATCAAAAGTGACAGTGAAGACATTTATAATGTTACAGAAGATTTTATTTCAAATAAATGCTGTTCTTTTGAACTTTCTGTTCATCAAAGAATCCTGAAAAAAATAATCAAGTTTTCAACCAAAATATGAATTTTACTACTTTTTTTACTGTATTTTTTGATCAAATAAATGCAGCCTTGGTGTGCAGAAGACACTTTAAAAATCTTTTCAACCCAAAACTTTTGAATAGTTGTGTATAAAATATTAAATAAAACAGAAAAATGTTGTCCTATTTACGTAACTAAGCACTAAAAGTGCAAAATCTAATTTTAATAAATTAATGTGCTGGCTTTTTATTTTAAGTACTGTTGTTATATATATATATATATATCTTTTACAAATTTTTTGATTTATACAAACACATTTTTTTACACATTAATGATGTAAAAAGTTAACCATTATATAAATTAAATTGAATTCATAAAAAAAATTAAATTAAAGAAATATTTAAAATCTGTCAGAAAGAAAGTTCTAATCTGAAAAGTGTATGAAAGTGTATCTGTGTCAGATTTTGGTAACGTTGTAGAGACTGAATGTCCCACGTGGACAGTAAAGCCTGAAATGACACACACAGTGTGAGCAGCGAACAGTCCCATGAGGAAGACTTGCTTTGTGTTGTAGGTTTGAGAAGCTGGCAGAGGAATGCATGAGTAATATTGAAGTACTGAAGAAAGCTCACGCTAAAGGCCGACCAGTACCCAAGTACCACACGGAGGAGCGCACCCTCAACACCGTCAAGTAAGAACACACACACACATGTGTGTCCGTGAGGACGTCCTGCACAGAGTCCCTAAATGAGCCATCTCTGTGTTTATAGGATCTTTCCTAACCTGACGTCCAATGACATGGTGCTGACCATCGTGAAAGGAATCAACCTGCCCACTCCTCCAGGTGTGTGTGTGTGTGTGTGTGTGTGTGTGTGTGTGTGTGTGTGTGTGAGGAGTGTGAGGAGTGTGAGGAGTGTGAGGAGTGTGAGGAGTGTGAGGAGTGTGAGGAGTGTGAGGAGTGTGAGGAGTGTGAGGAGTGTGAGAGTGTGTGTGTGTGAGAGTGTGTGAGAGTGTGTGTGTGTGAGAGTGTGTGTGTGAGTGTGTGTGTGTGTGTGTGTGAGTGTGAGGAGTGTGAGTACAACTAACTTTGTGAGGACCGGTTTGAGTTTTAGACCTTCGGAAATATTATTACAAATTAAAATGTAAGTTTTCTATGTGGATATCTGTTAAACTTTAATTTATTCCTGTGATCAAAGCTGAATGTTCAGCATCATCACTCCAGTCTTCAGGGTCACATGATCCTCCAGAAGTCATTCTAATATGATTCTAATTCTTCTAAAGAACAGCATTTATTTGAAATAGAATATTTTGTAACATTATTAATATCTTTATTGTCACTTTTGATCAATTCAATTGTCACAACACATCCTTTTCTGAATAAAAAATATGAATTTGTTAAGAATATAGAATTTTACTGACCCCAAACTTTTGAATGTTATATATATAGTCTAAATAAAGTCTGAGGAAATAAATAAATAATGATATTCTGTGACAAAATCCTGCAAATGTTGTTTTGGTGTTTTCTCCAGGAGTTTCTGCCAACGATCTGGATTCAAGTGTGCGCTTCGAGTTTCCCTTCCCCAGTGCGGTACGCCACACACACACTCCAACACACTCTCTCACACACACTCACACTCACACTCACACACACATGTCTGACTCTCTGAACACAACTCATTTATGATGGAGGACAAAAGTAGCCACAGTTTCTTCCTCGACTGCAGCAACTTTCATTTTATTACAGATATTTTGTGTTTCCCAGGAAGTGATGATTTTGTTCTTTTGAACACATAAGATGGAAATTATGCTTTATTCTCAAATGTTTTATGCGATATTGCAGTTTTGCGCATAAGTTAAATTCACAACTTTGAACTTTGAAACATGTCTATTGTGTGTATTGTTTTCTCAGGAAGAAGCTCAGAGAGACAAAACCAGCACTGTGAAAAACACCAACTGTCCAGGTACACACACACACACTCACTCACTCACTCACTCACTCACACACACACACACGGTCTGTCTGTTAAACAGGTGGCAGCATTAGATGACAGTCTCTGTGTGTTTCAGAGTTTAAGGAGCAGTTCAAGCTGAACATCAAGCGAGATCACAGAGGCTTTAAGAGGATCGTACAGGCCAAAGGCATCAAGCTGGAGATCGTTCACAAGGGGTGAGGACACTGTAGTTCAGGCAGTCCAGATCACACTCCACCACAACAGAGAGGAAACTGCTAATAATACTAATAAGTTTAAAAAACAAACTTGCATTGTGACAATTAAGGAAATTCTCATCGCTGTAATATATCTGGATGTTTCTTTTTTTGTTTTGTTTTGTTTTCCAAAATCATGTTATTGTCAGTGATTATTCTCAATACTCTAATTGTGTGTATGTGTGTGTGTGTGTGTGTGTGTGTGTGTGTGTGTGCGCGTGCGCGTGCAGCGGTCTCTTCAAGACGGATAGAGTGGTGGGAAGCGCTCAGCTGAAGCTGGAAGCCCTGGAGAACCAGTGTGAGATCCGAGAGATTATAGACGTGAGTGATTCACACAGACTCACACTCACGCGTCACACACACACACACACACAAGCCTGTGCTGCTGTTGCAGGTGCTGGACGGGCGTAAGGCGACGGGGGGGAAGCTGGAGGTGCGAGTGAAGATCCGGGAGCCGCTGGGAGGAGTTCAGCTACAGTCGGTGACGGAGAAGTGGCTCGTCATCGACCCCATCACACCTTCACCTGAGAAAAACAAGGAACGGGTACGAGAGGCCGTTTTTATTACACACAGGATGTACAATAAATAAAATGATATCGGGCCCTATATTAACGATCTGAAACGCAAGTATCAAACGCGAAACGCAAGTAACTTTGTGGGTGGATCTCAGCGCAAATCTAAAATGGGTTGGTCTGAAGTAGCTTCATTATTCATAGGTGTGGTTTGGGCGTAACGTGAAATAAACCAATCAGAGCGACATCTCACATTCCCTTTAAGAGCAGGCGTGCTTGTTCCATGGCGGATTGCTATTATAACGGCGGATTTGCCAGACACACGCCAGGAGCGGTTCACAGCCAAGGAGACCGGCGTTCTCGTCAGGGCCGTAAAACACAGAGAAGTGACATTGGGGATGGGAGAAACCCACCCAAATAAGCTTCGGTTAAACAGGCGTATAATAATTTTGGTAAATGTGTAAACTAGATTTATGCCTATTTTTTCACATCTTCATGGACACAACAATGATTTCCCTCATGTGGAATATTTTTCCTTGTAATTATGTATGGTTTGCAAAAATGGGAACTGCTGCGTCTGTGTAGATGAGAGAAACAACAAAGTGTATGTGCATTGTGTGCACACGCTACATTATGGCCAAGCATGCGCCCTTAAAATAGCATCTGAATAACATGCGCAACACGCCACTGACTTTAGACGAGGTTTCTCCTGGTTAGTGGCGGAATTGTTTTCTGAAACTGCAAAATAACATCAGGGAACGTTTGCGCCGGAACACGCCTCCTCTTTTCGCTGAACCGCCCCCGGCAGCGCAAGTTCATTCCCTAGTTTACCGACGTGCGTCTGTGCAGGGAAAAGTCCGCTGTGCGTCGGGTGCAAAATAGGAATGATACATGCGTCAGTGTACAAAGTCAATTGCGCTGGGTACAAGATAGGGCCCTGAGTGTATGTGTGTGTATATGTATATAGTGTAGGAAACTCAGAAGCGAAGACCAGGAGAGCAGGATTCTTCATTGAGAACACGAGCTGTCGGTGGCTGCAGTCATCATGTCTGACTGAGGCAGTGTACATGGTAGTTCATATAGATTTTAGTGGGCAATGCTTAGATATGGAGACAAAGCACCTGGGTGACGACCTTAAAGCATGCAAATGAAGTATCCAGCTATAGGAACCAGCCCTACACTCTACCAGTCCTAATCCAATCAGCATAACTATTCAACAACTGGGACAGGGGCTCCAGGAGCCATTAGAGACTGAGGGTGAGAGTCCCAGTAATCTGACTCATTTAACTTACAGTAGAGAGAACAGGACTGGCAGGAACCTCTGCGTAACCGCTGATATCATCATCATAACCCTACATGCTAAACTCAGTGTGCTCCACCTTAGTGTCTCATGTTATGTAAGATCAGCAGATCTTAAACAGATTCTTACATTTGTAATCCCACAGTAATGAAAAATTAACGATACATCATGGTAGTATTTGTTATACTGGCTTTTATACTGACTAAAATAAAGAAATGACAATATTCAGTGTTTTTTTTTTAATTTTTAATTTATTTACTGTCTTTTTAAGAGTTTTTTATTGCAAAACAATATACTGTACAAGACAACAAAGTTCAAATGAGAGAACATATGAGAAAATATGATGAAACTGAACATTTTTCAAAAATCTAATGTTTTTTTTTATTTTGTTGTTTTGTTTTACGTTTCTATAAATCATAAACCATTTTCTTTCCAGCAAGCGCCTTCTCCAAGATCCAAACCCCAAAACGATCACGACAGGAACTCGAAGCCAAGGTAAAAGTGAAGCCGATTGGACGACAGTTATTGCGTGTCTATGAGAGTGTTCACGTGTGTGTGTGTGTGTGTGTGTCTGTTTCAGCTCATCTATGAGTGTGTTCACGTGTGTGTCTCTGTTTCAGCTCATCTATGAGTGTGTTCACATGTGTGTGTCTCTGTTTCAGCTCATCTATGAGTGTGTTCACGTGTGTGTCTCTGTTTCAGCTCATCTATGAGTGTGTTCACGTGTGTGTGTCTCTGTTTCAGCTCATCTATGAGTGTGTTCACGTGTGTGTGTCTGTTTCAGCTCATCTATGAGTGTGTTCACGTGTGTGTGTCTCTGTTTCAGCTCATCTATGCGTGTGTTCATGTGTGTGTGTCTGTTTCAGCTCATCTATGAGTGTGTTCACGTGTGTGTGTCTCTGTTTCAGCTCATCTATGAGTGTGTTCACGTGTGTGTGTCTGTTTCAGCTCATCTATGAGTGTGTTCACGTGTGTGTCTGTTTCAGCTCATCTATGAGTGTGTTCACGTGTGTGTGTCTGTTTCAGCTCATCTATGAGTGTGTTCACGTGTGTGTGTCTCTGTTTCAGCTCATCTATGAGTGTGTTCACGTGTGTGTGTCTGTTTCAGCTCATCTATGAGTGTGTTCACGTGTGTGTGTGTGTGTGTGTGTGTGTGTCTCTGTTTCAGCTCATCTATGAGTGTGTTCACGTGTGTGTGTGTGTGTCTCTGTTTCAGCTCATCTATGAGTGTGTTCACGTGTGTGTGTCTCTGTTTCAGCTCATCTATGAGTGTGTTCACGTGTGTGTGTCTGTTTCAGCTCATCTATGAGTGTGTTCACGTGTGTGTGTGTGTGTGTGTGTGTGTCTCTGTTTCAGCTCATCTATGAGTGTGTTCACGTGTGTGTGTGTGTGTCTCTGTTTCAGCTCATCTATGAGTGTGTTCACGTGTGTGTGTCTCTGTTTCAGCTCATCTATGAGTGTGTTCACGTGTGTGTGTCTGTTTCAGCTCATCTATGAGTGTGTTCACGTGTGTGTGTGTGTGTGTGTGTGTCTCTGTTTCAGCTCATCTATGAGTGTGTTCACGTGTGTGTGTGTGTGTCTCTGTTTCAGCTCATCTATGAGTGTGTTCACGTGTGTGTGTCTCTGTTTCAGCTCATCTATGAGTGTGTTCACGTGTGTGTGTCTGTTTCAGCTCATCTATGAGTGTGTTCACGTGTGTGTGTCTCTGTTTCAGCTCATCTATGAGTGTGTTCACGTGTGTGTGTCTGTTTCAGCTCATCTATGAGTGTGTTCACGTGTGTGTGTCTGTTTCAGCTCATCTATGAGTGTGTTCACGTGTGTGTGTGTGTGTGTGTGTCTCTGTTTCAGCTCATCTATGAGTGTGTTCACGTGTGTGTGTGTGTGTCTCTGTTTCAGCTCATCTATGAGTGTGTTCACGTGTGTGTGTCTCTGTTTCAGCTCATCTATGAGTGTGTTCACGTGTGTGTCTGTTTCAGCTCATCTATGAGTGTGTTCACGTGTGTGTGTCTCTGTTTCAGCTCATCTATGAGTGTGTTCACGTGTGTGTGTGTTTCAGCTCATCTATGAGTGTGTTCACGTGTGTGTGTCTGTTTCAGCTCATCTATGAGTGTGTTCACGTGTGTGTCTCTGTTTCAGCTCATCTATGAGTGTGTTCACGTGTGTGTGTCTGTTTCAGCTCATCTATGAGTGTGTTCACGTGTGTGTGTCTGTTTCAGCTCATCTATGAGTGTGTTCACGTGTGTGTGTGTTTCAGCTCATCTATGAGTGTGTTCACGTGTGTGTGTCTGTTTCAGCTCATCTATGAGTGTGTTCACGTGTGTGTGTCTGTTTCAGCTCATCTATGAGTGTGTTCACGTGTGTGTGTGTTTCAGCTCATCTATGAGTGTGTTCACGTGTGTGTGTCTGTTTCAGCTCATCTATGAGTGTGTTCACGTGTGTGTGTCTCTGTTTCAGCTCATCTATGAGTGTGTTCACGTGTGTGTGTCTCTGTTTCAGCTCATCTATGAGTGTGTTCACGTGTGTGTGTCTGTTTCAGCTCATCTATGAGTGTGTTCACGTGTGTGTGTCTCTGTTTCAGCTCATCTATGAGTGTGTTCACGTGTGTGTGTCTGTTTCAGCTCATCTATGAGTGTGTTCACGTGTGTGTGTCTGTTTCAGCTCATCTATGAGTGTGTTCACGTGTGTGTGTCTGTTTCAGCTCATCTATGAGTGTGTTCACGTGTGTGTGTCTCTGTTTCAGCTCATCTATGAGTGTGTTCACGTGTGTGTGTCTGTTTCAGCTCATCTATGAGTGTGTTCACGTGTGTGTGTCTGTTTCAGCTCATCTATGAGTGTGTTCACGTGTGTGTGTCTGTTTCAGCTCATCTATGAGTGTGTTCACGTGTGTGTGTCTCTGTTTCAGCTCATCTATGAGTGTGTTGATGTGTGTGTGTCTGTTTCAGCTCATCTATGAGTGTGTTCACGTGTGTGTGTCTCTGTTTCAGCTCATCTATGAGTGTGTTCACGTGTGTGTCTGTTTCAGCTCATCTATGAGTGTGTTCACGTGTGTGTGTCTCTGTTTCAGCTCATCTATGAGTGTGTTCACGTGTGTGTGTCTCTGTTTCAGCTCATCTATGAGTGTGTTCACGTGTGTGTGTGTGTGTGTGTGTGTGTGTGTCTCTGTTTCAGCTCATCTATGAGTGTGTTCACGTGTGTGTGTCTGTTTCAGCTCATCTATGAGTGTGTTCACGTGTGTGTGTCTGTTTCAGCTCATCTATGAGTGTGTTCACGTGTGTGTGTCTCTGTTTCAGCTCATCTATGAGTGTGTTCACGTGTGTGTCTGTTTCAGCTCATCTATGAGTGTGTTCACGTGTGTGTGTCTCTGTTTCAGCTCATCTATGAGTGTGTTCACGTGTGTGTCTGTTTCAGCTCATCTATGAGTGTGTTCACGTGTGTGTGTCTCTGTTTCAGCTCATCTATGAGTGTGTTCACGTGTGTGTGTCTCTGTTTCAGCTCATCTATGAGTGTGTTCACGTGTGTGTGTCTGTTTCAGCTCATCTATGAGTGTGTTTCAGCTCATCTATGAGTGTGTTCACGTGTGTGTGTCTGTTTCAGCTCATCTATGAGTGTGTGTGTGTGTCTGTTTCAGCTCATCTATGAGTGTGTGTGTGTGTCTGTTTCAGCTCATCTATGAGTGTGTTCACGTGTGTGTCTGTTTCAGCTCATCTATGAGTGTGTGTGTGTGTCTGTTTCAGCTCATCTATGAGTGTGTTCACGTGTGTGTGTGTCTGTTTCAGCTCATCTATGAGTGTGTTCACGTGTGTGTGTCTCTGTTTCAGCTCATCTATGAGTGTGTTCACGTGTGTGTGTCTGTTTCAGCTCATCTATGAGTGTGTGTGTGTGTCTGTTTCAGCTCATCTATGAGTGTGTGTGTGTGTCTGTTTCAGCTCATCTATGAGTGTGTTCACGTGTGTGTGTCTCTGTTTCAGCTCATCTATGAGTGTGTTCACGTGTGTGTGTCTGTTTCAGCTCATCTATGAGTGTGTGTGTGTGTCTGTTTCAGCTCATCTATGAGTGTGTGTGTGTGTCTGTTTCAGCTCATCTATGAGTGTGTTCACGTGTGTGTCTGTTTCAGCTCATCTATGAGTGTGTGTGTGTGTCTGTTTCAGCTCATCTATGAGTGTGTTCACGTGTGTGTGTCTGTTTCAGCTCATCTATGAGTGTGTTCACGTGTGTGTGTCTCTGTTTCAGCTCATCTATGAGTGTGTTCACGTGTGTGTGTGTGTCTCTGTTTCAGCTCATCTATGAGTGTGTTCACGTGTGTGTGTCTGTTTCAGCTCATCTATGAGTGTGTTCACGTGTGTGTGTCTGTTTCAGCTCATCTATGAGTGTGTTCACGTGTGTGTGTCTCTGTTTCAGCTCATCTATGAGTGTGTTCACGTGTGTGTCTCTGTTTCAGCTCATCTATGAGTGTGTTCACGTGTGTGTGTCTCTGTTTCAGCTCATCTATGAGTGTGTTCACGTGTGTGTGTCTCTGTTTCAGCTCATCTATGAGTGTGTTCACGTGTGTGTGTCTGTTTCAGCTCATCTATGAGTGTGTTCACGTGTGTGTGTCTGTTTCAGCTCATCTATGAGTGTGTTCACGTGTGTGTGTCTCTGTTTCAGCTCATCTATGAGTGTGTTCACGTGTGTGTGTCTCTGTTTCAGCTCATCTATGAGTGTGTTCACGTGTGTGTGTCTGTTTCAGCTCATCTATGAGTGTGTTCACGTGTGTGTGTCTGTTTCAGCTCATCTATGAGTGTGTTCACGTGTGTGTGTCTCTGTTTCAGCTCATCTATGAGTGTGTTCACGTGTGTGTGTCTGTTTCAGCTCATCTATGAGTGTGTTCACGTGTGTGTGTCTGTTTCAGCTCATCTATGAGTGTGTTCACGTGTGTGTCTCTGTTTCAGCTCATCTATGAGTGTGTTCACGTGTGTGTGTCTGTTTCAGCTCATCTATGAGTGTGTTCACGTGTGTGTGTCTCTGTTTCAGCTCATCTATGAGTGTGTTCACGTGTGTGTCTCTGTTTCAGCTCATCTATGAGTGTGTTCACGTGTGTGTGTCTCTGTTTCAGCTCATCTATGAGTGTGTTGATGTGTGTGTGTCTGTTTCAGCTCATCTATGAGTGTGTTCACGTGTGTGTGTCTCTGTTTCAGCTCATCTATGAGTGTGTTCACGTGTGTGTGTCTGTTTCAGCTCATCTATGAGTGTGTTCACGTGTGTGTGTCTCTGTTTCAGCTCATCTATGAGTGTGTTCACGTGTGTGTGTCTGTTTCAGCTCGTCTATGAGTGTGTGTGTGTGTCTGTTTCAGCTCATCTATGAGTGTGTGTGTGTGTCTGTTTCAGCTCATCTATGAGTGTGTTCACGTGTGTGTCTGTTTCAGCTCATCTATGAGTGTGTGTGTGTGTCTGTTTCAGCTCATCTATGAGTGTGTTCACGTGTGTGTGTCTGTTTCAGCTCATCTATGAGTGTGTTCACGTGTGTGTGTCTCTGTTTCAGCTCATCTATGAGTGTGTTCACGTGTGTGTGTGTGTCTCTGTTTCAGCTCATCTATGAGTGTGTTCACGTGTGTGTGTCTCTGTTTCAGCTCATCTATGAGTGTGTTCACGTGTGTGTCTGTTTCAGCTCATCTATGAGTGTGTTCACGTGTGTGTGTCTGTTTCTGCTCATCTATGAGTGTGTTCACGTGTGTGTCTGTTTCAGCTCATCTATGAGTGTGTTCACGTGTGTGTCTCTGTTTCAGCTCATCTATGAGTGTGTTCACGTGTGTGTGTCTGTTTCAGCTCATCTATGAGTGTGTTCACGTGTGTGTGTCTCTGTTTCAGCTCATCTATGAGTGTGTTCACGTGTGTGTGTCTGTTTCAGCTCATCTATGAGTGTGTTCACGTGTGTGTGTCTGTTTCAGCTCATCTATGAGTGTGTTCACGTGTGTGTGTCTCTGTTTCAGCTCATCTATGAGTGTGTTCACGTGTGTGTGTCTGTTTCAGCTCATCTATGAGTGTGTTCACGTGTGTGTGTCTCTGTTTCAGCTCATCTATGAGTGTGTTCACGTGTGTGTGTCTGTTTCAGCTCATCTATGAGTGTGTTCACGTGTGTGTGTCTGTTTCAGCTCATCTATGAGTGTGTTCACGTGTGTGTCTCTGTTTCAGCTCAACTATGAGTGTGTTCACGTGTGTGTGTCTCTGTTTCAGCTCATCTATGAGTGTGTTCACGTGTGTGTGTCTCTGTTTCAGCTCATCTATGAGTGTGTTCACGTGTGTGTGTCTCTGTTTCAGCTCATCTATGAGTGTGTTCACGTGTGTGTGTCTCTGTTTCAGCTCATCTATGAGTGTGTTCACGTGTGTGTGTCTCTGTTTCAGCTCATCTATGAGTGTGTTCACGTGTGTGTGTCTCTGTTTCAGCTCATCTATGAGTGTGTTCACGTGTGTGTGTCTGTTTCAGCTCATCTATGAGTGTGTTCACGTGTGTGTGTCTCTGTTTCAGCTCATCTATGAGTGTGTTTCAGCTCATCTATGAGTGTGTTCACGTGTGTGTGTCTCTGTTTCAGCTCATCTATGAGTGTGTTCACGTGTGTGTGTCTCTGTTTCAGCTCATCTATGAGTGTGTTCACGTGTGTGTGTCTCTGTTTCAGCTCATCTATGAGTGTGTTCACGTGTGTGTGTCTCTGTTTCAGCTCATCTATGAGTGTGTTCACGTGTGTGTGTCTGTTTCAGCTCATCTATGAGTGTGTTCACGTGTGTGTGTCTCTGTTTCAGCTCTCCTCCGCAGTATAAACTGCACAGCTTCAGCCTGCTTCACTACGACAAAGAGAGACTGGAGTGGAAGGTGTGTGTTGTTGCTGTTGACTGTTTTAAGCAGATATGGAGTGTATCATGAGTCAGTGTGTGCATCTCTTCAGATCAGTGAATATAAGAAGAACAGACGAGATCCGTCGGAGCTGGTGAAGCAGCACATGGAGGCCTGTCAGCGACTGCAGTGGCAGAAATCATTCCTGGAGAAACACCCGGCAGCGCTGACAGGTAACACACACACCACCAGCTTTAACAGAGGCGGCGCTGGGACAACTGTAGGGTCATTAAGAAAGAAAATCACATTTATATTCAGAAAGGACGCATTCAATTGATCAAAAATGACAAAAAAGTGACAGTATACGTTACAGAAAATTTCTATTTCAAATTAACAAACTTTCTATTTATCAAAAAAATCCTGAAATCAAATGAGTCACTGTTTCCACATTAATATTCCACATTAAACTGTTTTCAACACTGATTATAATAATAAATGTTTCTTGAGCAGAAAATCCTCATATTAGAGTGATTTCTGAAGGGTCATGTGACACTGAAGACTGGAGTAATGATGCTGAAAATTCAGCTTTGATCACAGGAATAAATTACATTTTAACAATATATTCACATAGAAAACAGTTATTTTAAATTGTAATAATATTTCACAATATTACTATTTTTACTGTATTTTTGATCAAATAAATGCAGCCTTGGTGAGCAGAAAATACAAATTTCAAAAACATTTTATAAATCTTACCGACCCCAAACCTTTGAACAAGAGTAGTGTACATAATTACATTAATTATAATACATAAATAATAAGCACACCACACTAACATTAACAAATACCTCTTGAATTTTTTACATTTTAATTAATACAATTATTTGGTCCATTTATTAACTTTGTTCATGTCTAAATAGTAGTGTAACAGACACATTTTGTACATTTACATGAAATGCAACTATGAAAAAAAAAAATTTAAAAATTAAAAATAATTAAAAAATAAAATTAAAATAAATTTTAAAAAAGTCAACAACAGCTGAATTTCACAAAATATCTATTTTATTACAGAAATGAATATGAAATGCTGCATGTGGACTACTGGGAATAATACTGATTGATGATTCAAACGGATCTGTGAATCTTTTTTTTAAGTGATACATTGAAACGAACTGTCTGAATAAACCGATTCACTAGCATGAACTGATCTTTCCAGCGCTAGAATGACCGACAACAAGACAGATCATCAATAATGTTCTCTGTCTGTGTCTCAGAATATGAAAATGTGCTGCGGAAGTTCATTCACGCTCTCTCGGATTCAGTCAAAGTGTTTTCCAGCCAAGGCAACAGGGTGAGCGAAACAGCACACACACACACACACACACACACACACACACACACACACACTCATACACACTGCAGTGATAGGTTTGTATTTCCTTCTTGATTGTCTTCCATCAGGAGTGAGTTTTCCTATTTTCCCTCATTAAATGTCCCATTGCACTCAGAAACACTTGACATGGCTGAAGTAAAATGGTTTGTGAATGTTGTGTGATGTTGATTTGAAACACTCGAGCGCAGATGTTTCATCAGAACTTTGTGACGTGCCTTTAAACCCGGCAGACGCTGGATGCCACATTTGCTCGTAAAGAGATGAAATAATTTCCTGATTTGTGGATCAGTCAGTTTGATGAAAGCTAAAGAAGTGTTGTTGTGTCTCAGGATGCAGCGAAAGACGCTCTCGGCCGGCTGAAGATGGTGGAGAACGAGGTGTGTGTTAAACCTGCAGTCTGTCAGTGTCTCAGCTCACTCACTCGCGTGTCCTGTGAACTCACTGTCATTCTCTCCCTCACAGCTGGAGTCTGTCAGGAAGAAACGGGCCGTCAGAGAGTGAACACACTCTTCACACACTTCTGAAATCACCACAATATAGATGAATCGTGACAGATGTGAAGGAGCTGCAGAGGGAAACACTACTCACACACACACACTCACTCAGACAAAGACAAACACACACACTCACTCACTCACTCACTCACTCATACACTACTCACACACACACACACACACACACACTCAGACAGACACACACTCACACACACTCACACACATGCGCACACACACACACACACACACATACTCAGACTCACAGTACACTACACACATATACACTCACTCAGACACACACACACACACACACAAACTCTCTCTCTCACACTCACACTCACACACACTCAGACTCACTCACTCACTCACACACACACACACACACACACACGTCTTGCGTTGCTGCTCTCCATCACTCTGCGGCTCAGAGCATCAGAAACTCATCTATGAGTGTGTTTCTGTAAGGACAGACGTCTGAATGTTTCGAGTGAGATCAGACTCTTCTCACCTTATGCAAAACTGAAGATTAATCATAGACTACTGGGGAATCTCACAAAACCCTTCAAGATGCCTGGCTCATATTTCAGACCAAAATCAAAAGATTAGAAATTATATTCGGCATAAAACAAAACAAGATTATTTTAGGACCATTACGATTTTTTTTATTGCATTGTGACTTTTTTTAATGATAATTAAGCACATTTAAACCATAATGTGAAAAATGTATATATAATTTAAATTGTAAAAATAAGCATACATGATGGTAATATTTGATGTAGTACATTTATTTTTTCATTCAAATTTGAAATGAATTAAAAAATGTTAATTAAAAATAATTATATGATAAGGAATAAGAATATATATACATACACTAATGTATATTATGGGGAAATTGTGCTTAATTTTCAAGTCAAATGGTCTTAAAATTATATATTTATATAGGTTGTGAAATATGACTGTGAGATTCCTCCTAAATACTTTGTAAATAAGATAAATACAATCACGGTTAGAGTGACAGACGGTCATTCCCTCTGACAGAGTCATACGTGTAACTAGCACTACAGAAATGAAATCGATCTTTTTATTATAAGCCTATTGTTCTTTTTGGTCTTCCATCTCCTATCATTCTCTCTCTCTCTTTCTCTCTGTCTCTCTCTCTCTCTCTCTCTCTCTCTCTCTCTGTCTCTCTCTCTCTCTCTGTCTCTCTCTCTCTCTCTCTCTCTCTCTCTCTCTCTCTCTCTCTTTCTCTCTGTCTCTCTCTCTCTCTCTCTCTCTCTCTCTCTCTCTCTCTCTCTCTCTCTCTCTCTCTCTGTCTCTCGCTCTCTGTCTCTCTCTCTCTGTCTCTCGCTCTCTGTCTCTCTCTCTGTCTGTCTGTCTCTCTCTCTTTCTCTCTCTCTCTCTCTCTCTCTCTCTCTCTCTCTCTCTCTCTCTCTCATGTACAAGTGCTGTTAATCTGGGGTCTATAATAGCATCTTTACAGTAATCTGTGTCCAACAATATTCCCAGATTAGGATAATGCCGCTGCACGGCTGTGATATGGGAATAATCTCAGCACTCCAGGGAAGATGTTCAAGTGTGTGTGACTGTGTTAGATAGAGGAGATGCGGATAATATCCCATAATCGCGGATTATCTGCACCCCGCTGGAGAACAGACGTGAGAGAATATCAAACGGGGTTCATTGTGAGGGGGTTCAGGGTGTGTGTGTGTGTGTGTGTGTTTGATCAAATCCAGTGAGTGTGTATAAAGAGGTTTCGTATCTGGGTGATAATGAAGGAAATGTGATTTTGAGGTTGTGTGTGTGTGTTGATTCAGCATGTTTTAGGGAAGCTGTCGCCTCTTTTTCTTCACTTGTCTATTTCAGAGTCAAAAGGGCATCAACTTTAACCCCTGAGCGTCACAATCAGACCCCCGTGTTGTTTGTGTAGAGCAGAAACACATTTCTAGATCTCAGTAGGTTCAGTGTGTGTGTGTGTGTGATGTGGTCAGTCAATATATCAACTCTTTTATGGGGTTTTTGTTTGTTTTTTTTGTTTTTCATTTGAAAAGTCAGACATAAATCTGCCTCGTTTCCATGAAAACCTCTCATTATTTTAGTTTGGTGTCTGAACCCCATTAGCCTGCCTTCGTCTTCATCATCCTCATTCACTCCAGTTTGTACAGATGAGGTTTATTACCCACATATTGAAGGCAATCACTGCTAATGTATTAATGTATGTACTGACGTTCTGACGATGGGTCTATTTTTAAAAAGCTGCATTAATTTGTTAATATGTCTAATGGCTAATAATTAAAAAGAAAAGTTGAGCTAAAAATGGAAATGCTGTCATCATTTAAGGCTCGTTCACTGCATGTACGATAATAATGGCTCTAATTCTATGAGAAAAGGGAAGCCACGCCACAATATCATTGGAATCGCTTTAA
This sequence comes from Squalius cephalus, assembly GCF_949319135.1. Taxonomy (NCBI): domain Eukaryota; kingdom Metazoa; phylum Chordata; class Actinopteri; order Cypriniformes; family Leuciscidae; genus Squalius; species Squalius cephalus. The sequence continues at coordinate 15,574,623 of NC_137123.1, forward strand.
AGGGGTGGTATAATTCCTTTTCACAAGATGTAAAATAAGTCTCTGATGTCCCCAGAGTGTGTATGTGACGTTTTAGCTCAACAGATATTTTTATAGCATGTTAAAAATGTCGCTTTTTGAGGGTGAGCAAAAACGCCCTGTTTTTGTGTATGTCCCTTTAAATGCAAATGAGCTGCTGCTCCCGGCACAGAGGTTTGTTCTTAGCAGTTTCAATTACCTCACACAGACATGCACTGAAAATTTCAAAAACTTTTAGCTTTAATGTTCAAACCGTCAGACAAAGATGGAGAGACTAAATAAGAAGTGAGAACATGTAGACAACATTTCTGAATGGTAAGTTGATGAATTAATGTATCTTATGTGTAGTTGTCTTCAAGTCATTGATTAGCATATTCTGTCATGATAATCTATTAATCGCGTTCCCGGGGGTGGGGTTTATGTAAATTTTAGGGTTGGTGATGTCACTAACCCGGGAGGAATGTCGTGTTTGTTGTAGTCCTTAAAAAGTGATTTCTTTAAAAGCAAATATCTCCCTTTGCTTTGAACTTTGAGCGTTGTAGCTTTGCAGATGTTGTTTATGCTCAAACAGCAACATTACACACTAACTAAAGTTAGAAAAGTGAAATCATATTCAACCACCCCTTAAACAACTATTTTGAACATCAACAGCCAATCAGAATCCACCCTGCTTTAACGAACTCGAGCATTTAAAGCGACAGGCGACGAAACAGAACGTTATCATCCGCCTGTGCATGCTAGTTACAGTTATCGTTATCTTTATACTTATCATTCTTGGGGTGAACTGGCCTTTACTAACACTTGTGTTGTTCCAAACCCGTATAACTTTCATTTTAATAAAGAACACTAAAGGAGGAGATGTTTTGCAGAATGTCCTGGCTGCTTCGTACAGGACTGGGACTCATTCTCAAGAAACAATAGAAAACAACTTATGTATGTAGTCCATAGCTTGTTCTTTATATTTGGCATGATGCATCTTGACATGCCATATGTAAAAGTATGCAAACACAAATGAGATTCCACAAATTGTGAAAAAATCTTTTTAATTATACTTTTAGAGACTGCACTTTTTTTCAATCCACCGTCTTTCCATTTCCATGCGAATGTGCTAGATGGACATCTTTGACCGCTGTACGCGAGTCTAATTTTTATTTTCATTTTTTTGCTGCGACTTTAAAAAATGCATCTCGAAAACTTATTTCTATCCAACTGCCCACATATTTTTTTACGCAACACTGCATTCTGTGCGAATAGCCCCATCGATAACTATTTTAGCTTAAACGCCAATGAATAACGATAAAGTTCTGTTTGTGTCTGCCGCTTTAAATGCTCGAGCTCTTGGAAGTAGGGTGGATTCTGATTGGCTGACAATGTTTTATTTAGCTGGGGGAAAAATCGTTCTGAAAGTGATTCCAACAATATCGTTCCTCTGTGTCGTTATCGTTATAGCAGTGGTGTACTTTCATTATCTCGTAGAATTAGAATGATTGATTAGTAAATCTTTACAGTTATTATTACTTGTTTATTTTTTGGCGCTCAACAGACCTTAGTCCCCATTCACTATAACTAAAAAGATCTGTGTGTGAACATCTCGTTTTAATGTTACACAGAAGACATATCGTTTGCAAAGATGTGAAATTAAGAAAATTAAGAACCATTCCTTTACATTAAAAGCCCTCTGAGGTGGATAACGTTATCATGACGTATTAAAATATCAAACTCGCGGAACAACAGAGTGCATTTTAATCGATATTTACATTTAACATTGTTGCCTTGTAACGTTAGTTATAAGAACAAGGCTTCAGCTGAATGTCAAATGCAGCACACGGGAGCGCGCACTCTCTGCTGGAGGATGATTGACAGATGTGGGCGGGGCCAGATGGGCGGGGCTTCCTACCGGAGAGAACACGCGGTTCCGTGAGCCGTGCGCTTTTTTTCCCCAGTCCGGGCAGGCCTTTAAACTACGCCCACACCTCGCTCGCGATTCACCCTGCTTTTAACACACCCCGAAATCTACAGGACTCGAGACGAACCGACGGAATCCGTCACACATCGGCGACAGCGCTCCCGGAATCCCTTCATCCGCATCTCATACGGGTCATGACGCTGGAAGCGATCCGGTACCGGTCCGGGTCTCTGCAGATCCTCAACCAGCTGCTGCTGCCGCACGAGACCGTGTTCGACGAGATCCGGTCGGTGCGGGACGGATATGAGGCCATCAAGAGCATGAAGGTACGGAAGGCCCGATCCACGGATCCTCTGCCCGGTTCCGTTCACACACATCCGAGCATCTCAAAGCCGGGCTGAGGTTCCTTTGTGTCGGATCAGAGCACGGGGTCGCGCTTTGTTCGTGCGTGTGCATGTGTGATCTGCATAACCTGCGCTTGGTGTGAAGTCCCTGTAAGCCTGGTGAATATATTAATATATAGGAAATTATAGGATTGAATCGCAGTTAATAATGTCATTAATGGAATCCCTGTTGGCCTCTCAGATCTATTGGAATGAATCCTGCACATCGTTCAAAGTGTGATGAACGCTTGTGCGCATCAGGACGCGTTCTTGCGTTCAGTCTGCGCTGTTTATTTTTGAATAATGCAGGCGTGCGTCTTATTTTGTTTACCGCCATAATTTGTTTATCTTTGAAAATGATTGAAAATAAATTTCCTGGAATGTTCCTAAAAGGAAAATCAATCGGGAACGTTAGGGAACGTTCTGTATTAGGTTCACGCAGAAGAACGTGCACTTGTGTTTTGTTTGTGTTCTAATTTTTGTTTGGTAGACAGAATGTTCATAATTTTTTCAGTATCTCACGCACCTTTTAAAGTGTTAAGTTAAAAAAAACGTCCCTTGCGTTCTGTTTCGATTGTTTCTTGCACTATTTTGCTAATTAAGTTGGTCTATGCACTGATGCATCACATAGATGCTTTTGGCTGCTGTGTTTGTATGATGGCATGTCAAGTTTAAAGGGTTAATTCACCCAAAAAATGTAATTCTGTCATCATTTACTCACTCTCGTGTCATTCCAAACCCGTAAGACTTTCGTTCATCTTCAAAAACACAAATGAAGATTTTCCATTGACAGCTACGCAACTACCACTTTGACGCTTCAAAAAGTTCATTAAGCAATCGTAAAACTAATATCCATATGAATCAAGCGGTTTAGTTCAAATTTTCCAAAGAGACTCGATCGCTTTATATGATGAACAGATTTAATTTAGGCTTTTATTCACACATCCCTTTCAAAACTGTTCCGAACTCTTTGAACACAAGTACCTGTCCCGCACGAACCGCCCCTTATCGTTTGCGAACACGCATTGATTGTAAAGGTGTTGTTGCTCGGATGTTCTTCCTCACGCCGTTCCAGTCTTGATTAATGCAGTGCATAATTAATGTGTTGGGGTGCTGGTTTTCCGGCAGCCACGTCTGCGCCTCATTAATAGTCGTTACTGCAAATATCTCGCATGAATTATTGATCAATCAGGGGTTGAGGGGTTTGGTTGAGGGGTTTGGTCGTGTGCCACGCGCTGTCACTGTCATGAGAGCTTTACTAATGTACGGCAAGTGACGGTCACCAGACCTTCCATTCATCTTCTCCGATGGTTCACCAAGAGTGTGTGGAACAAAGACATGTAGTGTGTTTTCAGTTAAAGGAGTAGTTCACTTCAGAATTAAAATTTCCTGATAATTTACTCACCCCCACGTCATCAAAGATGTTCATGTCTTTCTTTCTTCAGTCGAAAAGAAATGAAGGTTTTTAAGGAAAACATTCCAGGATTTTTCTCCATATAGTGACTTCAATGGGGTCCAACAGGTTTAAAGGTCCAAATTTCAGTTTCAGTGCAGCTTCAAAGTCTCGACACGATAGCCGAGGAATAAGAGTCTTATCTGGAGAAACCATCGCTCATTTACTAAAAATAAACATTTATATACTTTTTAACCACAAATGCTCGTCTTCCACTAGCTGCGATGCGCCACACATTACGTAATCACGTTGAAAGGTCAAGCGTGACATAGGCGTAAGGGCCGACCTAGTGTTTACAAAGTGAACGTGCAAAGACTAAGTCAAACGCCATTTACTAAAAAAATAAAAGGTAAAACAACGAGGTCGGACAATTTTGAAGTTGGAGGAGAAAATGAGATTCGCCCTAACCTACATTTTCCGCCTACGTCAGGTTACCACCTGACCTTTCCAACACGATTGCGTAATGCGTGAAGTCGTGGACGTGCAAGATGAGCATTTCTGGTTAAAAAGTATATAAATGTTGTTGTTTTTTTTAGAAAATGGCCGATGGTTTCTCTAGATAAGACTCTTATTCTAGGTCGGTCCTTACGCCTATGTCACGCTTGACCTTTCAACGTGATTACGTAATGTGTGGCGCATCGCAGCTGGTGGAAGACGAGCATTTGTGGTTAAAAAGTATATAAATGTTTATTTTTAGTAAATGAGCGATGGTTTCTCCAGATAAGACTCTTATTCCTCGGCTGGATCGTGTCGAGACTTTGAAGCTGCACTGAAACTCACATTTGGACCTTTAAACCTGTTGGACCCCATTGAAGTCACTATATGGAGAAAAATCCTGGAATGTTTTCCTCAAAAACCTTCATTTCTTTTCGACTGAAGAAAGATAGACATGAACATCTTGGATGATGTGGGGGTGAGGAAATTAACAGGAAATTTTAATTCTGAAGTGAACTACTCCTTTGAGAATAGTGACGTCATCCTGTTATTAAACCACTATGACATCACAGTCATGTAATCAGCTCTTTGAACTGAACGGAATGACCACTTCAGAATGATGTCGTAATCCTCTATTGTTATCATAATGGCAGAAGTTCTAAAGGAATGATGACATCATACTTACCGCACACACGATGTCATTTCTACTGGAGTTGTTTAATAACCTCTGAACTGTGACTGCTATGCATGACTCTATGAGCATTTCATTGAAACTCTTAAAAGAAAATGACGTTTTCCTTGAATGTGTCCACAAAAACTCCAAACAGTGAACTTATTCATCTGTCTCACATCATGATTAATTAATCAATGGGGCTTTTCACTGTAATAATGTAGTTTTCCATTCCAGTGAGCTGATTTTAGACCTGAATGGAAGCGTTAAAATCATGAAAATCAATTTAAATAGATGATCTGTGAGAGCAGAATGTGTGAAGGAATAAATCTCCTCTTAAAGGGACAGTTCACCCATAAATGAACATTGTCATTTACTCACCCTCATGTTGTAACAAATCTATATGAGTTTCTTACTTCTGTTGAACACAAAAGATGATATTTTGAAGAATGTTGGTTAGCAGACGGTTGACTTTCATAGTAATTTTTTTCCTAAAACATATATTAAAATAATCAATCTCTAATCTAAATTACAATGCTAAAAAGTCACATAAAATCAATTTTTTATTATTTAATTGATTTAAAAACAATTTCTTTCGTTTATAATATTATAATATAATAAAAAAAAACATTGCCATCACAAGAATTAAATACATTTTACAACATATTCAAAATATTTTGTATATTGAAAACAGTTATTTTAAATTGTAATACATCACAGTATTGCTGTTTTTTTTTTACTGTATTTATAATCTAATTAACTGTTGTTTTTAAAGTCCCCCTGTAATTTTAATAATTAATAATCAGTGAGCTGATTTTAGGCCTGAATGGAAGCGTTAAAATCATGAAAATCAATGTAAATAGATGATCTGTGAGAGCAGAATGTGTGAAGGAATAAACCTCTTAAAGGGACAGGTCACAAATTGTCATTTACTCACCCTCATGTTGTAACAAACCTGTATGAGTTTCTTACTTCTGTTGAACACAAAAGATGATATTTTGAAGAATGTTGGTTAGCAGACGGTTGACTTTTACAATAATTTTTTTTTTTTTCTACGATGGAAGTCAATGGTTACCTACATTCTTCAAAATTTCCTGTGTTCAACAGAAGAAAGAAAGGTTATACAGGTCAAACAGGTTTGGAACAACATGAGGGTGAGTAAATGATTTTTGGGAGAACTAACCCTTCAATGAGAAACATTGTAGAGCGTTTGTCCCTGACTCTCTGGCGTGTGACCTTTGACCCTGCAGGTGCGCGGCGCTCCCGCCATTGCCATCGTGGGGTGCCTGAGCCTGGCGGTGGAGCTGCGGGGGGGCGCCGGGGCCGACGACCTCGTGTCCTTCATCAGGGAGTCTCTGTGTCACCTGACCTCCGCCCGACCCACGGCGGTCAACATGGGCCGAGCCGCGCGCGAGCTCATGGAGTTCACCGAGAACGAGAGCATGGAGAAGAACACAGAGCAGCTGAGAGACAGGTGACACTGAGAGCTTAAATCTTTTAATGATATTCAGGGATTTGCTGGAGGCACGTTTGATACCAAGATAGTCCAGAGCAGAATCATGTTCTCGGCTTTGTCTTCTTGAGTTATGTCTGTGGAAGCTTGTTTCCGCCACAGAATAAAAATAAGAAGGTAATTGCGAATCAGTTTTGGATTCTCAGATTTGGACTTTATAGCTTACAATTGCGAGTTTATATCTCACAATTCAGAGAAAAGTTAGAATTGTGAGATTAAATTTCACAATTACCTTTTTAATGTTTTTTTTTTTTTTTTTTTGTGGTGGTGGTGGAAACAAGCTTTTATATGTCTGTGAAATCTGTCTTAAAGTTTAATTGAAATTCTGAACACACATTATATGCTATTTCTGCTGTTTTTGACCCGAATATGTTCAGTGAGAAACGTAGGATTGTCAAAAATGTGGCTATTTGAGACTAGCTTAGTTATGAAGAACGGAGAACTAAAACGGAGCGAAATAATGCTATTAGCTTTCAAAAATATTTTATTATTTAGTTATTATTCATTTAATATTTTAAACTTTTAGAAATATTTAAAAGAATCATTTGAAATATTTCTGTCAATAAATTATTAATATTAAAAATGATCAAACTCCTATCTAAAGTACTATGCTAAAAAGCCACATAAATTCTAAATCATTTCTATAATTATTTAATTGATTAAAAAACATTTATTTCAATTATAATATAGTTAAAAAACATTGCCATCACAGGAATAAAATACAACATATTCAAAATATATAGTATATTGAAAACTGTCATCTTAAATTGTGATAAATCACAGTATAACTGTTTTTTTACTCTATTTATAATATAATTAACTGTTGTCTTTAACTGAAGAACATAATTAAAGGAAATTATATTTGCTATTGTGTTCAAATTCACTTTTCATCCAACTTTCACCATCAGAGACCAATTAAATTGACAACCACAATTATATGTATGACCTTTAATCTCCAGCAAAGGATTATTAACCATAACAGACCAGCGTATTAATGTGTTTCTCTCTTGGCCACGCCCCTGCTGCAGCGTGATTGGCTGGATTGAGGAAATGTTGGAGCGGGACGTGAACGACAACAAAAAAATCGGCAACTACGGCGCCCAGCACATCCTGTCAGGAGTCCCGCGAGACTCGGTCACCATCCTCACACACTGCAACACCGGCAGCCTCGCCACAGCGGGATACGGCACAGCTCTCGGTGAGTCCGCGTGCGCATTAAAGGTGGGGTAAGCGCCATTTCAAAAACGCTGTTGGACAATGTTGATATTTGAAATCAACCCAAACAAACACACCCCTTCTTCATTGCTCCGCCTCCAAACCTCAACCTCCAATCCGGAGCCAAACCTCCTAAAGCTCTTGTCCAGACATAACCCTTTATTTTCCAGAGCTTTTCTCTTTTGTATTGTTTCTCATCTATATTATTTCTGCAGTCTTTCTTCAAATCTCCCTCTTGCTCGTTCTTATTCCTCCACCGTCATTCTAATGCTGATTGGCTACACACGTTACACACGTTGTGTGTCGGTCGACTAAAGCTGCTTGCACACCAAGTCTGAAATTCTCGTCCGAAATTTTCGCATGTTAAAAAATAAATACGACCTCGCGTTGTGGCAATCACGTTCACACACTGCCTCTGAAACTTTCGTCCGTCATAAAAAAATTCGGATCGGGTTCGATTTTCTGCGTTATTCGCATCCATAGCAAGCATTTATGAGAGGTTTTTTGACAATTGACCCTTCGTAGGGAGTTTGATTGACAGGCGATCTGACCAATCATAATCCGCCATCCACCGATTCCGCCATTTTTGTCCGACAAAGCAGTCAGGAGAGTTAGTAGATTAACGTCGGTGGATTTGAACTTTAAACCGTGTGTACTGACATCTTTCCGTGGTTAAAACAACATTCCTTCTGATGTTTATTCATGTTTATTTGATGCTATAAATTAACTAGAAGGAAGAGATGATCGGTTCACGATTGAGGCTCTACAGCGATCTGTCAGACACGTTAAAAGCCACAAAACGGTATTTATTGTTTAAATTTCTTTAAAAAAATGACCAAATTTGAAAGGTGAGACTTTGTTTAATATCAAAAGTAACCTGGTCTGTCAGCGTGTTGTCAGTGTCCTCTTTGCTCTGCGATGTATTTTTCACTGTGTGAGAACATGGTGTGGCGTGAGAGCGGCGTGAGGCTTGTCGGACATAGCAACAGTAACTAAAGGGGGCGGGTCTTTGTGAACGGTCAATTCAGAGCCACCGAATGACAAATACGAAAGAAAATTTCAGACTCAGTGTGCAAGGACCTTAGCATCCAAACAGCGTTTTTCACATCCCGCTTACCCCACCTTTAATCATGCGCTGGTGTAGCAATGCTAGAAATGAATGTGTGTATCTGATCCGTGCAGGAGTGGTGCGGTCGCTGCACACGCTGGGCCGCTTGAAGCGCTTGTACTGCACAGAGACGAGGCCCTACAACCAGGGCGCCCGCCTGACGGCGTACGAGGCCGTCGCTGAGGGGTTCCCCGCCACCCTCATCACAGACAGCATGGCAGCGCTCGCCATGAGGGAGAAGGGCATCACAGGTGACACTCCAGTTCTGTTTCTGGATCAGGTCTGGCAGAGTTTAAAGGGGTGGTTGATCATGATTTCACTTTTCTAACTTTAGTTAGTGTGTAATGTTGCTGTTTGAGCATAAACAACATCTGCAAGTTACGACGCTCAAAGTTCAAAGCAAAGGGAGATATTACCAAAGGGAACCTACAAAAAAAAGCTGAAAAAAAAAAAAAATTCATTAATATCTCGATTCTGTGTATGCTACTGTATACTAATAAATTTCTCTGGTTAATAAAAACATAAACAAACGGCTGGTAGGGACTACAATGAGCTTCTTCATGAGTAAGTGACATCACTAACCCTAAAATGTACATAAACCCCGCCCCCAGGAATGCGATTTATAGATTATCATGAAGAATATGCTAATCAATGACTAGAAGATAGTTAACTCCCATAAGCTACATAAATTCATCAACTAACCATTCAGAAACGTCCTGTTGCTTCTACATGTTGTCACTTCTTGATTCTCTCCATCTTTCCGACTCCGGTTTAAACATAAAAGGCTAAAAGTTTTTGAAATGTTCAGTGCATGTGTGTGAGGTAATCGGACCTGCTAACATGCACAAGCTGTTGAAGCTCCGCCCTCTGCGCCGGGAGCAGCAGCTCATTTGCATTTTAAAGGGACACACACAAAATGGTGCGTTTTTGCTCACCCTCAAAAAGTGACAATTTTAACATGCTATAAAATATCTGTGGGGTATTTTGAGCTAAAACTTCACATACACACTCTGGGGACATCTTGTACATCTTGTGAAAAGGTCATTCTAGGACCCCTGTGACGTTCTTGTGTGCACACAGCTGTCGTCGTCGGAGCGGACAGGGTTGTTGCGAACGGTGACACGGCGAATAAAGTGGGCACGTATCAGCTGGCCATCGCCGCCAAACACCACGGGGTGCCGTTTTACGTGGCGGCGCCGAGCACGTCCTGCGACCTGAGTCTGGAGAGCGGGCGAGACATCGTGATCGAGGAACGTCCCGCTGTGGAGCTCACCAGCATCAATGGGGTTCCTGTAGCTGCACCTGGTGAGTGTGTGTGAAAGGAGGAATAAACAATAAAAAAAAGTAAAAAGGCACAAATTTGACTCACTTTTCAACCCTAAGGTTGCCAACATTTACCATGATTTACTGTAGTAACACTAACTGAAACCATGAGAATGTGGTGTAAATGTATTCATATTGAATTTTATGATATTATTAATGTAGACATTAAAGGAGTAATGGAATATAATTGCAGTATTTCTTGTTATCAAGCATTTTGTGCATTAGTGTTATGCCTAACTACAGATTGTAAACTCTAGTGTGTGTGTGTGGTAAATTTTCACCTGCCATTGTGTTTTTTTGCACTTACGCGCAGTAAACAGCTTTTTGTATTTTTGTGTTTGCAAATGTTTAAAGCAGGAGGTTATTTTAGTGAAGAAGGGGTGAGAAAGTCAGAAAAAGATGATTAGTGTGTGTGTGTGAGAGAGAAAGTGTGTGTGTGTGTGTGCGGGACCGCAGGGCTTAAGTGAGATTTGAAACAGAGCAGAGCTGCTTTTAATTAAACGGTTGTGATATGAGGGCGAGGGAGGAATGATCCTACATACGTGTGAAAAGAGAAGAGAGAGAGAGACGAGTCAGAAGCATCAGATTAATTAAAGCCGCAGCGTTTAATAGCTGCCGGCGTCTCGGGGGGGGAGAGACAGATTACTGCACTCTCTCATGAACTCCTGCCTGACGCACAGTGGACAAGACCAGGAGTTTCAGAGTCTTCAGGAGTGGGACGGGAGAGTTGCGCACCCCCCTTTTATTCATTGACTTGTGTTTTCATTTTTAATTTCAGAAAATATCCAACTCTAAAAAAATATACATCAGTGATACTAAAACAGCGCTGTTTTTTTAAGGAGCTCATTCTCTGTGGTTGCAGGGATCGACGTGTGGAACCCGGCGTTCGACGTCACCCCGCACCAGCTGATCACGGGCGGCATCATCACCGAGCTCGGCGTGTTCCTGCCGTCTGAACTGCAGGCCGCTCTGACGGGGAGACTCACTGCGCTGTGAGGCACGGGTGTATCGCTGCACCTCACACACCTCTCGCCTCTCTCTCTCCTAGTGTTTCCACCTCACTGTGGTGGAGGTTGCACCTTTAATTACACACACAAGCATCGGCGCCGAGGTGTTAACAAGGCACACGCACGTTCCGTTCAATTCAACACTTACAAAGTGAAGTGGAATAACACCATGTGACACACAATGTACAACCCAGGGATGCTTGTAAACACACACACACACACACACACACACACACACACACACGCAAACACACACCTTCTCCTTCTCTCTGTGTACAGCTCATGTCACACCATCTCATGTCTTTTGTCTACATCTTTGTGAAAACCTCATTCAACTGTTCCCTTTTTTTGTCCACTTGTTTCTTCCCCTCTTTCTGGCTCAGCTCCAGGTTGTTTGTAACAGGAAGTGTTTCACACACAGAGATGGCAAACAGTGGGCAGGCGTTGAGAACATTCAGAGTATTTCAAAATAAAAGTCTTAGGTTTAATACGGGTTGAACTGATGTCCTGTGAGGGTCCGGGTCATATTTCACCCCAAAATCAAATGGAAAAAGTAAACAAAGCCTGTTTTTAGGAGCATTAAGATTTTATTTTATTGACAGTTATGCATATTCTCCCTCCATATTCTCAGTACTTTAATACAAAAACACTTTCTATTTATATTGTAAATCTATATTACACTTTAGATTTTTAAAAATATGTAATATCATAGGAGCATTTCTCTTATTACAATATTTATTACTGTAATATTGTTAAAAAAAAAGTATTACAGTGTACAGTAGTCTAATTTACAATACCGTTCAAAAGATTGGGATCAGTACGATTTTTCTGAAAATAATATTTCTGTTTTTACTCTATTTGTAACCAAATATTGTAGTGCTAATTGGACTTGATGCTTCAATCCCTGGGGAAGGTTGGCACACCTGATGTCAGCAGTGAGATTTGAGTGGTAGAAATATCAGTGGGCCTTCATGAACGTTTGTTGATGAACCCATGACGTCTCCAGAGGGCTTAAAAGTGACACCTGGCATCCCAGGTACACCCCCCCCCCCCCAGCTCCGTGTCCTCCCGTCTTCATCCCACCGCCCAGTTGATATCCTTCCTTTTAATCCACTGCCAATTCCTGCTTCTTCCCGCTGGATTCGACATGGACTTGATTGCTTGTTGGAGAGAGCGACTCCTAAACCCCCATTTACCTCAGTAGACTGGTGGTGAAAACCCCTACATCCCTCTTCCACTGGAAAAATCCTCACCTTCCAGCCATTTTGTGTAGCTCCGGTTGGCAGTTCAGAGTACTTCAAACATTTTCTCTCAAATGCTTCCTCCACTCCATCCTCCCATGGGACTGTAAGCTTGACTGTTGTAGACCAAAGGACCAAATCTGAGTCTGTTCACCCAGTTAGTCCATATTGACCTTTCTTGGCCAGTTTCTCTTTCTCTGCCGCCTCATCTCTTCTGCCTTGACGTGTCCTTGTGCCATTGAGGAGCGTTTGGACTGAGCCCAAGGCCAGCTCTCCCATATTAAACTTGACCAACCATGTCCCTGAAATGAAGTGCTGACTTTGCATTGCCCACGGCTTCAGATGGTGTCCGCTTTCTCCCCGCTTTCTCCCGAGGGGCCGCTGTGCACACAGCAGGATCTTCACAGTCAGTGAGGGTCATGTCCAAAAAACGTGCTTTGGTGCGGTTTTAATTCTTCCAGCAGACTTGTAATTGGTCATTTCATTTGCCATTCCCGTACAGTCCCGTACCTGTGCATTTATCACCCTTTCCAGCTTTTCCACTTTGCTGAGTGGGATCTTGTACACAGTTTGAGGCCACATGAGTCTTGGGAGTTTGCCAAACTGAAAGCACCACAGCTTGAGTTTTCCTGGCAGAAAGGTCTTGGTGATGTCATTTATGTACATGATGGTGTCCTTTTTTAATCGTTCAAACTTTTTATCGCTCCGAAACAGTTATTTCATCAATTATTCCAACAAGTATTCCATCAATATGAAATCTTTGATCTGTGACATGACTTTTTCAATGGAGCTTTTCAGTTACTGGGCTTGATTTTCATCCTCGCCCATGTGATGTTTTGATGAAGTCTTTTGGCGCAGGGGACCGTTGTTATGACCTCCATGGTGAACGTGATTTCACCAAGTACAACATGTTCCTGGATCAACATTCCAATCAACCAATCAGATTTGAGGGACAAGTTTACAGCTTATGTCAAGTTTAGGCTTACAATCAGGGTGAGATGCTTCTACTCAGTGTTATTATGGGTATACTCATCATTTCCCTCTGATTTTAGTGATAACTGATGGGTAGGGTTAGGTGTAGGGGTGTAGGCTAAATTTTCAGATAGGAATATTCTTCCAGGATCAACAGAATATGTTGCTGTATCACTTGGCAAAATCCTGGTGACCTATAATCCATATAGGCTCATATTGGTGGAACAAGAAAAACTAACCAAACTGTAGTTGTTTAATGAAACCCTTTTCATGGCTTTGATAATGAGCTCCATTGCCATAGTAAAGGCCAAGGGGTAGATGGTGTACCCGCCATGATGCCTACTTCCAATGGCTGCCATGCTGAAGTAAAGTTGGGTGTTGTGAGGCAAACTTGCAAATCTTGGAAGTAATGTTTTACCAGATTTGTTATTAGTATAGGCACCTGTAAAAACTCAACTCAAAAGCCGTCCTCAGGAAGGAATGAGGAACTGGCCCAAAGGCGTTGGCCAGATTGAGGAACAAGACGTGCAGTTCCCTTTCTTTCTTCCTAGCATCTGAAATTGATGCCATATAACACTGTTATGTTCAAGGCATCCTGAGAAGCCAGCCTTTTCTATAGCTGGGTCAATAAAATGGTTTTGTTTTAGGTTCTTTGTGCCAACACACTGAAGAAAATCTTGCCTTCAATATTCAGAAGGTTTATTTAGCGAAACTGTTCGATGGTGAATGAATTCTTGTCTTTTGGGATCAGCACTCCCCCTGCTTTTCACCAAGCTTTGGGAATAATTTGCTTTTCCCATACCGTTAGGGTTAGGGTTTCTTTCTCCAAAGAAACTTCATAACATCCAGGGCATTTACTGATGCCGATCTTGTTTGCATGTTCTCCCCGTGTCAGGGTGGGTTTTCTCCCAGGGTCTCCCCAACAATGACATGTCCAAAGAAAATCAGGTTCATGCCAAATTGTCCGTAGGTGTGAATGAGTGTGTGAGTCCCAAGGAGGGTTGGGGAAAGACCTGTCAACCTACCCCAAAAAACATTGCCAAGAAAATTCATGGAGAGTCTCTTTCGTATGGCGAGAGATGGCAATATAATCACCGAATTGTTAATGAGGGAGAGATGTTAAAGTGATGTTGTGGGGGGGTGATTTGGAGGGATGTCAGCAAGAACAGGTATTGGCGTATCTTTTAACTCATCCGTATAAGTGGGTCTATGATGTGTCTCAATCTCCTCTTTAGACTCTTTCAGAGATCCACTTTTTTATTAGTAAGGATGTTCTTTACAAATTTAAATGGATGTTTGTAAAAGTTTGTTTTTGCTTTTTGCGTCGATCTCTTAATTCCTCTGCTCTACGCAGTTTCGAGAGCCGCTGCCTTGCGGAGACTCAAAAACTATATCTTACCGACCCCAAATCTTACTTGTATGACACGTCTCAACCTCAACTTTTACAATTTTAAATGGATGTTTTTAAAATAATTTGTTCTTGCTTTTTACTTTTTTCTTTCAAAAACTAAATCTTACCAAGCCCAATCTTATTTGAATGACGTTGAGATTTTTTTTTGCATTACAATATTGAGAATTTTGGTGGGAAAATGTATTTAATTGTCATCTTCATGATCCTAAAGTCTTTGCAAAGCTTTGTGCTGATTATAATACCATGCATTTTCTTTTGATTTTGAGCTGAAGTGTTTCCATGAGACTTCCAGGTCCAACTGTTTATTAGTTATAGTGATAGATATGTAAAAATGTAAGCCCAGTTTAGATAAGGGCTGTACTTTAATGTACATATGTACGATTTATCAGCATAATGCCAATCTGAGCGCCAGTCCTTTTACAGGGAATGCCAATTGAATCACATGTTACTGAATCAAAATGTTATATTAACATTTCGAGAGATTTGAATCCTGCAGTCGAACAAATAAAACACATACAGAGATTATGAACATTCGTGCACAGACGATTTTTAACGGTGCGTTTCACAAGTAAATACAGTGTGTATTTAATTAATAGTGTGTATTTAATGTATTTCGACCAGAATGGTCGATCTACCATAAACGTACAATAACCGGTCAGTGATTTTTTCAGTGGTCAATGATTTCAAGGTTTCAGGTTCATCTCGTGTTTGTGACATTCCTATGGCGAAAAAAATGATTTTCACTCATAATCAAGATCATGTCACAGATGCTCGAGTTAAACCCGTGGTATTCCTTTAAATCTGTCATTTAGATCGATGTATCTGATCAGGGTGTGGGGAAATGGTGCTATGGAGCTAGACTTTAGACGATACCTCAGAAGAGATCCCGAACTCCTCTAGTACTTCCACTTTGTTTTTTATCGTAGTTCTGTGTCGTATTTACTCTCTCACACACACACATGCGCGCAGCTGATCTTGGGTCAGAATTTGGCACGGGCCGCCGTGTGTTTGGGTTTAGATCTGATCCGGGATCAGCACCGCGAGTCGGTCAGGGCTTCTGCTCCGTGTTACCGAATGTAACGAGGCCTAAAATCCTCACTGCCTTACGAGACCAGCAAAAACACCCCGCCCACTGATGTCCGATTGGCTGAATGAGACGGAGCCACGCCCACTTCTCAGAGAGCGCAACCCGGTCATATAAATCTATCAAAAGAATTAATCATTTCCCTCATTTTCTTTTTTGTTTTTCTCCCCACATCGAGACCATCAGTGTCACATTAATTTAGATAATAACTTCGGATCACACATGGTAATGATTGCACATTTATTTTTTTACATTTCATCTGTTTAAATTGAAAAATGTAGCATCAAAACACGTAGAGCAGCTGTAAATGTGTTCATCTACTTTTAAAGAAATTCAAATTCTCATCTAAAACAGCTCGAAGGAAAATCTGTTTTGCTTTGGGGGGGGTTTTTTGTTTTGTTTTTTTGGAAAATTTAATTTCTTTGATTTTTAAGACCAGAACTATAAACGAGAGGTATGGAAATAGTCATAATAAAGACAAATGTAGCATCATTTGAGGTCATATGTGTGTGGATTTGTGTTGTTCTGGTGGTACAAATTTAGTTTTCACTTCAAATTGATTGTTTTATTTTATTTTTTTGAGGGGGGAGGGGGGGGGCTGTGCAAGCAGATTATTTGTTTTATATATATCTATACACTGTATATCCATGAATTGTGATTCTTGGTGATGAAACTGTTGTTTAAAAGCTTTCATTGAGAGGCCCTCTATAGATTCGACTCCCCACTCGACAACTAGATGCGACAAGCAAAGAATATTTGCAATTTAAGCAGTTCAATATCTCAGATTTCGCTCTTGGCTTTGAAGCGCTTCACATGCACGGCCTGGCTCACGTACAAACTGAATCAAGCAGTTAATGTTCATTTATTCTTCTCTCTGTTAAATTCGGACATTTATTCGAATGCAAAAAAATATATATCTTTGTTTATCCAAACTCGCACTTGAGAGAGAGCCGATAGATGGGCCGTTTTCTCCTCCACCACACAGTCTGAATACAGGCGAGTAGATGCATGTGTAAAGTCTTCAACATGTGCTTTAGTACGGTGAGAGAGAGCGAGGAGTTTCTCCTGAGCTCTGGTGCCAAAACTAGTGTTCCTGTCGAAGCGTGACGGACGTCGGTCTGAGAGGACCTCTTTGTGTTTCTGTTTGTTCTCGTTCTTCTAATTGATAATCACTGCTGGGTTTGATTTTGTATTCTGTGGAAGTAGTTGGAGAAAAAACTATTAGACTGGATGTTTTTTTATACATATGAATATAATATACAACATGCATAAATTAAGAGATGTCTGTTCCACATCAGTACAATAAACAGAGAGAACCAATACTGTTGTGTGTTTGTGGTCATTTATTGTGTAATTATTTATGATCATTATTGAACTGTGAGATGCTAACGGAGAGATTAAAGCAGTCATATACCTTAGTCCTTAATATTTTATCATTTGAATATATATATATATTTATATAATATATTATAAGTGTATATTTGTATTACACTTTGAGACACTGGGTAGATTTAAGTTGTAAATTTAATTTAGTATAGAAGTAAATATCAAGAACACACACACACCCACACATATATATTATGTAAATATGTTATTTATAAATGCATCATTATACAACAACATCATATGTTGTAAGTGTAAATTATATATCATTCATAATTTATGTAAATATATTATGTGAAACAAATACATCATTATACAACATGTGTAAATTATATCATTAATAGAATATCATTAATATTTTATGTAAATATATTATTCGTAAATATATCACTATACACATTATTGTACGTGTGTGTTCTTGATATTTATTTCTATACAAGATTACATTTACAACTTAAATCTACCCAGTGTCTCAAAAGTATTATAGAAAAAAAGTCTCTCACCTTATGAATTAGTTTTTTAATTTTTGCATATATAAAGAACTCATTGTAAAATATTAGAAAATTATATATATATATATATATATATACACACACACACACACACACATATATAGCCTACATAGTGTGTGTGTGTGTGTGTGTATAATTTTCTGACGTTTATATATGTATATATATGTATATTCACTAAGAAAGTAATTTTAGAGACATTAAGGGTAAAGATTCGGGTTTTTGTTTGCTGTTAGGTGCGAAATATTTACGTTTAAAACGATTTAACCAGTTCAACATGAGTTTTTGTGTCCATGTTGCTCCACGTGCTCGAACTACACTCGCTGAGCGGCGCGACCGTTCTGACGTCACCCGCCCGTCAGCCAATCAGCGCGCGAGCTCCTCGGCACTTCCTCGAGGCCGCGTAACCGAGCGGGAGCTGCGCGCGCGCGGGTCGGAAGTCTCATTCCGAGAGGGGGAAAAAAGAAATAAAACAATAAAACAACAAAAAATAAACACTGTCAAAACTTTGCGAATATGGATCACTACACAAAATATTGATCTGCGGACTGATAAAGCAGCGCCAGGACTGATAATAAGCGCATATAAGGCGGATTCAGGGGCGTTGGGGGAAGAGTTAGCCGCTAATGCTAACGCACGAGACTATTGAGAGTCAAGACTAACTCACTGATTTATGATCTGACAGATTTAAGCGTCATTTCAGCTATAAGCTGCACAACCTGAGGGGTTTAACACACAGAAGTGGCCGTGGTGCGAACAGAAAGTGTGTTAGCCGAGGTGGATTGTCTTGTTTTCGGCGGCCGGTGGTTTTGAGGCCTGCTGTGTGAGGAGTTAGTTTCTCAGGCTAGATAAACAGAGCACTAGTTTAACTCGATATATCACACACTCTCACACACACACACACACACGTGTCTGTGGAGAGGAGATGTCGGCCCAGGCGCAGATGCGAGCCATGCTGGACCAGCTCATGGGAACCAGCAGAGATGGTGAGTGTTTATTTCATTCTCGGCAAAGCGAAACTAAACCAGGAATTTGATTCATACCGCGATTCCTTACTTTAACCGACTCAACTCGTGTATGTATGCTCAGGTATTGAGTTTCTCGTGATTTGCTTGACTGGTGTGTTAAAAAGTCACGTTTTCATATGATTCATGGTTCTTGTGATTTGGATAAATCATTTGATGGCATTGAAATCATTGGTTTGATTGACAGGAATCACTTCAGAATGATTATTCCAATGTTATGATGTCTATTCGATTGCCATGTTTTTGTAAACACCGTTTTTGTTTCACCGTCACTATTTACTTGATTTGATCAAACATCATGAGTCTTATGATTTGTCTAATTTCATATCCCTCAAATTATTTGATGAGAATCGTAATTGTTATGATTCATGAATAATTAATTGAGGCAAATCATGACTCGAAACATGGTGTCATCATTTTTTATTCCCTTATTCTACTTTTTTGGCTGTAAAAACTGTAATTTGATCAACATGATGGTTCATGAAGTCATCATGATTTTTTTGTCATGACTTTTTATAATCAGTGTTATTCCTCTTCTTTTATTTCCTCCTCTTTTTTTTGATTGAGAACCATTATTTTCATGGTTCTCATCATTTTTATGACTTGTCATGAATCTTAGGATTAGTCTGAAATGATTTCGTATCAGTCGAATTCATTGATGTGATCTAATGATTATGATGATTCGTTTGCCCTGATGAGATTTGTGATTTTAGGCAATTTCTGATTAACCTGATTTGGTTGACAATTATATAAGGTTATATATATCTTGATGTTGATCAAAATGATGATTTTGACCTCCTTATTCTTTGTCATTATTTATTGATTTTTATCAGTGAGAATCATAATTTTATTTGTGGCACTGTTGTATATTTTCATTGGAGTGTTTCATTATTTGTTTGACATGATCATGATTTGATTGTGACTTGAGTTTAGTTTCTCATGATTTGTCTGATCTGGTTGCCCGCAGGCGACACGATGCGACAGAGGATCAAGTTCACGGATGAGCGTGTGTGTAAGAGTCATCTGCTGGAGTCCTGTCCTCACGACATACTCTCTGGAACTGTAAGTGTCTCAACAATCGACTCAGTGGTTATGACTTTACTCATCTAAAAAGCTGTTTGATAATTGCAGCGCTCGATCTAAGCCTCGCCACAGTTGCATTATGACATCCTGCTTTGTGTTTGTGCAGCGCATGGATCTGGGCGAGTGTGTGAAGATTCATGATCTGGCTTTGAGAGCAGATTATGAGATCGCATCTAAACAGCAGGAGTTTTTCTTTGAGCTGGATGTGAGTATGAACCTTTTCCAGTCATCTACATTATGCTGTGTGTGTGTGTAAACTGCTCATACATGGCTAATTGTGGTGTCTTTCCTCAGGCCTCAGAGCACCTGCAGTCCTTCATCGCAGACTGTGACCGAAGAACCGAACTGGCCAAGAAACGGCTGGCCGAAACGCAGGAAGAAATCAGTGCTGAAGTGGCTGCCAAGGTAAAGAGCTGACGATATGATCTCACTGCAACGGTGGGGAATCCCTGAATCATTGCTTCTCGGCAATTTCACTTTCAGATCGTTTTCATATTGAAGTTTCACACACCTGCTTTTTATCCACAGACTAGCACGTAGTCAATCATGGTCCACAGCAGTGATATAAATGGTCTTTTTATGAGAGTAAAAAAAGAGGATGAGCCCTTCGATGTGTCCTGTTCCAACTTCCTGTTTCAATAGGAAATGCATACAAACAGAGGAACTCAGTCTGGGTTGTTTTTAGAGGGACCATATGTTATGGAAGCTTGTTCCCACCACCGAATAAAATAATTGCAAAACAATTCTGAGAACAAAATTCTGAATTGTGAGATAAAAACTCTGAATTCTGAGAACAAAAGTCCGAATTGCGAGATGTAAACTCGGAATTCTGAGAACAAAAGTCTGAATTGCAAGATAAAAACTCGGAATTCTTAGAACAAAAGTTTGAATTGCGAGATGTAAACTTGGAACTCTGAGAACAAAAGTCAGAATTGTGAGATGTAAACTCGGAATTCTCATAACAAAAGTCTGAATTGCGAGATAACAACTCTGAATTCTGAGAACAAAAGTCCGAATTGTGAGAAAAACTCGGAATTCTGAGAACAAAAGTCTGAATTGTGAAATGTAAACTCGGAATTCTCAGAACAAAAGTCTGAATTGTGAGATGAAAACTCGGAATTCTGAGAACAAAAGTCCGAACTGTGAGATGTAAACTCGGAATTCTCAGAACAAAAGTCGGAATTGCGAGATAAAAACTCGGAATTCTGAGAACAAAAGTCAAAATTGTGAGATGTAAACTCGGAATTCTCAGAACAAAAGTCTGAATTGTGAGATGAAAACTCGGAATTCTGGGAACAAAAGTCCGAACTGTGAGATGTAAACTCGGAATTCTGAGAACAAAAGTCGGAATTGCGAGATAAAAACTCGGAATTCTTAGAACAAAAGTTTGAATTACAAGATGTAAACTTGGAACTCTGAGAACAAAAGTCAGAATTGTGAGATAACAACTCTGAATTATGAGAACAAAAGTCCGAATTGTGAGAAAAACTCGGAATTCTGTGAACAAAAGTCTGAATTGTGAGAGAAAAACTCGGAATTCTGAGAACAAAAGTCCGAATTGTGAGATAAAAACTCGGAATTCTGAGAACAAAAGTCCGAATTGTGAGATAAAAACTCGGAATTCTGAGAACAAAAGTCCGAATTGTGAGATAAAAACTCGGAATTCTGAAAACAAAAGTCCGAACTGTGAGATGTAAACTCGGAATTCTGAGAACAAAAGTCTGAATTGTGAGATGTAAACTCGGAATTCTGAGAACAAAAGTCTGAATTGCGAGATAAAAACTCGGAATTCTGAGAACAAAAGTCCGAATTGCGAGATAAAAACTCGGAATTCTGAGAACAAAAGTCCGAATTGTGAGATAAAAACTCGGAATTCTGAGAACAAAAGTCCGAATTGTGAGATAAAAACTCGGAATTCTGAAAACAAAAGTCCGAACTGTGAGATGTAAACTCGGAATTCTGAGAACAAAAGTCTGAATTGTGAGATGTAAACTCGGAATTCTGAGAACAAAAGTCCGAATTGCGAGATAAAAACTCGGAATTCTGAGAACAAAAGTCCGAATTGTGAGATAAAAACTCGGAATTCTGAGAACAAAAGTCCGAATTGTGAGATAAAAACTCGGAATTCTGAGAACAAAAGTCCGAATTGTGAGATGTAAAACTAAAACTCAAAATAGTTTACAACTATAATCTTAATCTATAAACAAGATATAATCTTGTAATTATAAGAAATAAAGAATTGTGAGATATTGTTTTTATCCCGTGGTAGAAACAGACTTATCTTGCCTTTTCATAGTTTTTATTTTATTTAGCTTGAGATCAGTTTATAACAATATTCAAGTCTTTATTTGTTATTTCCCTCCCTCTCTGACCCTTAGTATCAGCCAGCCTGTTTTCACTCCTCCACCTTTAAGACTTCTTGCTGTGCTCCGAGTGTGTGACGTGTGTGTGTGTGTGTGTTGCAGGCGGAGCGTGTGCACGAGCTGAACGAGGAGATCGGGAAGCTGCTGGCGCGTGCAGAGCAACTGGGCGGCGAGGGTAACGTGGAGGAGGCTCAACAGGTGCTGGAGAAGGTGGAGAAAACACGCACCCTGAAGAAAGAGGCAGAGGTCAGTGTGGGGTCACAGCTGGAAACATCACTGTAGTCCTCTGGAACTGACTCAAATCACAAATCAAAGGTGTTCATGTTTGCAACGGCATTATCACAGTTAATTGTGTTCATCTAAACAGCGTGTTTGTGTTTAGGACATATACCGCAACTCGATGCCGGCCTCCAGCTTCCAGCAGCAGAAGCTGCGAGTGTGTGAGGTTTGCTCCGCTTACCTCGGCCTCCACGACAACGACCGCAGACTCGCCGACCACTTTGGAGGGAAACTTCATCTTGGTTTCATCGAAATCCGTGAGAAACTCGACAAACTGCGGGTAAGATGGCAGCAAACGGAGCTCAACCCCCCCGGTGTGGATCAGCATCTCGCTGACGAACTGCTCTGATTTCCAGAAAGCTGTGACGGAGAAACAGGAGCGCATGCGCACCAAGAGAAGAGAGGAGCGCGACAGGGAAGAGGAGCGAGCCAGGGAGTGGGAGCTGGAGAAAGAGCGGGAGCGCGAGAAGGAGCGAGAGAGGGAGCGGGAGAGAGAGCGGGAAAGAGAGAGAGACAGAGAGAGAGATCGCAGGAGGTGTGATTTCACTCACTCGAATCATGTAGGGTTGGGTATCAGTTGAATTTTAACTATTTCGATTCTTCTTATCGATTCCTAATTTCGATTCCAATAAGGTAAAAAAAAAAAAACAAGACGTAGATATCATTCACATTTAGTCTTATTGCAAAACATTTAATTGTAACTGAATATCATGAACGAAAATCAACAGGCTAAAGAACTCTTACACAAGGAGCGTTTGCCTGTGGTTTGAAAATATCATTAAAAATACAACTAGCCTAACTAATATAGATTTCAAGCATTATTAAAGACAAGTAAACACTCAGTAATTAAAAAACGACAAATAAAATCAGCAATCGAAAGCAAATAGATACAACTGAACAAAGATACGATTGAAATAAACAGTGTTTTAAGATTTTCAGGTATTCAAGGAACGGAAGCTGTAATCAAATGTAAAATAACACTGCACTTTATAAATAAAATATACATTACAAATATAGTTAGAAAAGTTATTCAGTCAAGAACGAGTGAATTTTCTGTCTTTTGTAGTTTGATGAGTGCTATGATAGAGAGGGAAGCAGGAATATTAGGCTGCTGTCACTTTAAGAGCTGCACGGATCCGATACACTGTTACACACTGCAGCTCAGAAAACAGCGAGTCGTCTCACGCTTGAATTGTCATATTGAAATGCTCACAAAGGAATCGATAAGAGGAATCGAAATTTTTATTTTATTAGAGTACAATTCCTGAAATGGAATCACTTTTTGATTCCAAACCCGACTCTGATGTCTTCATAATTGGGCCTCCAAATAGTGGAAGCAGTGTTTTGAACAAACTCACTGACTCGCAGAAATTAATCAAACTGATCGGATCTACCTGAAAATTCAATTTAAAGAAGCGATACAATTTTAATTGGGCTTCATCTTAAATTCTCATGATCACCTTATCCCTCTCGTTTTAGGTCCAGATCCAGGAGTGGCGAGCGATATCGGTGAGGATCGTTCTCGTAACATCTGCAAGGAAATCTCCCGTTTCTGCATCTTTCTCATCTTTCTCTCTGGTTTTCAGGGAAGGAGGAAGCTCGTCCTCCCATCGCTCTCGTCGGCACCGTGAGGATGGAGAGCGGGAACGAGAGCGGGAGAGGAAACACAGACACAAAGATCGCCATCGCTCTCGCTCCCACTCGCACAGGAGCAAAAGGAAGAGGTACCAGATCAACTTCTGAGCAATTTACACTGAGTGTACGGTAGTCAAGGGCAGTTATGTGTGGTAACGTGGTAAATATCAGTGTGAAAACA
Organism: Squalius cephalus; assembly: GCF_949319135.1. Classification (NCBI taxonomy): domain Eukaryota; kingdom Metazoa; phylum Chordata; class Actinopteri; order Cypriniformes; family Leuciscidae; genus Squalius; species Squalius cephalus. Next base: position 15,598,820 of record NC_137123.1, read on the forward strand.
ACGGCATTATGACAAGATACCAATGTTAAATAATTGTTAACATTTTATTAAATAATGGAAATTATTTATAAATTATTAAATAATATTTGGAATTTAAATATAACATAATTTTACTTATTTTTTTAAATTAAGTGATTTACGTTTGGAATGAAAATTTTATACTATTTTCAATAATTCTAAATTACTTTTCAATTCTTATTTATATTTAAAATATTATATATATATATATTATATATTTTATTATATATTTTTTTATAGAAATGTATAAAATAATTTATATTGGAATTTTATTTAAAATTATTTTTAAACTATTAAATCCAAATATATATTATTTAACTTTATTTTAAACTATTTAAAGTAGTTTGAAATTAATCTAAATTTTGAATTTATGTTTAGAATTTCAAACAATATGAAGTAATTCTTATTTGTAAATTAATTGAATTATGTTTGGAATTAAATATATCTGAAACTCTTTTAAATCATTTTAAATTATTTATTTGGAATTTAAATATGAAATTTAAATTTAAGTAATTTATAATGAAAATTGAAATTATTTTAAAATGTACTAATTTACATAAAAAAAATTAAATGACTTAATCGTTTAAATTCTAAACATATATTTAAAATGATCTGAAGCTATTTTAAATAAATTTATATGTAGAATTTAAATAATTTGAAATGATTTCACAATTAAATGAATCTTTGTGTTGTAAACATAAAAGAACAAACTAGTATTTAACAAAATGTTTCCTCTGTCGCACTCTTAAGTACTGGCTCTGACCTGGATTTCTCCAGGTCTTCCCACACCAGAGACCCGGAACAGCCTGTTCCTCAGGAGAGATGGCGGGAAAACCCCGCAGACGAGAGATGGCGGGACAACGGGCGCCGCGACCCGGAGAGAGAGCGATCCCCGGCCTCCCCAGACATCAGCCAAACGGGAGAGCGGGAGCGATCCGTGTCTCTGGAGAGGGATCAGCGCTCCAGCTCCGAGGAGAGAGAGTCCGGAGAGATCTAGCACACGAGAATCAGACACTTTACAACGATCCCTGTCGCGTCCCGTAGCCGGCAGTCGCCCACACTGATCTGTCAATAACGGAGTGACCGTTTCATCCGGTTACTCATACATCAGTAGAAGCTCGGCGGCTACAGAGAGGAAGCCAGTCGCAGATG
>NC_137123.1:15604989-15659989 GCF_949319135.1 Squalius cephalus
CAGATGTTGCGTTACCATGGAAACGGTACTTTAAATCCTTTTCGCGGGCTCCTCCCCCTAGTGGGTGGAGTCAGTCATATTTCATATTACAAAATTTATTTTAACTATTCTATAATCAACACGTTTTCTAATTTTGACAAATCACATATACACATATTATCACTGAGCCTCAAGGTTCCATATTTGGCCACTGTTTTGTGATAGATGTGATATTGTGACAGAAATGTATTCATTTGTTACAGGTCAACGCATAAAAAAAAATTCAATGGCTTATGGGTTTCACCCAGTGGCTACTTTTGGTATTACGCCTAAACACAATCTTTCATTTTTGTGATATCAACTTAAAATTTGGAACACACCTTTGTTAGACGTATGGCTTTGATTTTATAGCAATTTTAGAGTAAAGTTATTTTGTAAAGTGTATATTTTGAATAAAATAAAATAAAAATTGCACAGCACATTTGTTTTGCAGTAAACCTAAACTTCTATAACCTTTTAAGAGACCAACCCTAGTGCTGTGTTCCAAAGCATTCATTTAAGTGCATTTTCACATCTATGCTCAATAAGGGGGGTGACAGAAACAGAAAGATGTATGTTTATAGTCACCTATAATAACCCTCGTCTGAATAAGGGCCGTTTTCTGCACTATAGTAACCTCATCCCAAATGCTCTTGTGTTCCCCCAACTCCTTTCCTCTTTTGCGTTTCCATGACAACCTCACCTGTTGCAAACCAATCCTATCAGTAACCCGAGTCCTGAATACTGGACGCTCTTTGCGAAGAAATGACAAAAAGGCTTTCTGGCATCTTACCTGTGGCACCGTCTCTCTCTCTCTCTCAACCTTTCCGTTCGTTCCCTCGTGACTGACCTCGTTTGACCATCTCTTCACTGACCACTTCATGCACAGGGTCACGGCCCCGATATCCCCTTACCCCTCAGACACACGAGAGGAAGAGCCCATCGCACTTTCACTTAACCGTTCTTCCTACAACCTTTCCAGTCTGAGAGCAATCGTCAAGTTTTGGCTTTCTTTCCAGAAAGACGTATTCTATCCTTAAATATAAAAGGCATTATTAGTCAAGTATTGTCCCAAATGATTGATCTGCTATAGCTACTTCGGAGGTCACACACACACACACAGTGCATTGAAATGGTGCTTTAGTTCAGTCTCAGTGGGTTAGTGTGATATTGTTTCATGATCTGCTCTGTTGGTGCCCATTTGAGTCCTTCACAAACACATCTACAGTGCAGCTGTCTCTCCAGAGACCTGCCTTTGTCCCACTCAACATTCTGTTACTGAATAATGCAGTGTGTGTGTGTGTGTGTGTGTGTGTGTTCACATGCTGAGAGATTGGCAGAGCAGGACTGCAGTGGATGCGTTTCTGCCCGCACGTACCACTTTCACTCACATTCCTGCCTTTATTTATGGCCAGGTAAAGTGTGTGTTTGCTAAATCAAGCGTCACTATTGGTGCTGCTCATAGTTAGCGATCCAACCAAACCCCTGATGCTGAGTGTTAAATTTTAAAGTTTAACTCGTTTGTGCTGCAGACATGAGTGATGGCTTATATTATGTGTCTTGGGGAGGAAAGTTGTGTTATTTTGGGTAAAGCTGCTTTGAAACAATATATATTTTGTGAAAAGCACTATGCGGGGAAAAGAAGTGGCTTGACACCCTGAGCACATGAGAACTGTGAGGCAACACCCTAGCAACCTTGCAGAAAACACATAGCAACTTCTTTAAAACAATTCAGCACAGCTAGCAACCACCCATAGCAGCATAGCACTGTCCTGGCAACCAGCTAGAACACTTTAGCCACAGCATAGCAACACCCTAGCAACCACACAACAACATGTTAAAAGTAAAACCACTCAACACACCAAGCAACTACCCAGAAAACTCTAGCAATGACATTGGAGCATAATAAAACACTTAGAACACCTAGAAACTGCATAGCAACACCCTAGCAACCACATAGAAATGACATAACAACAGGTTAAAGTTGTGATATATTGTAAAATACTCTATATAAAAACTTGACACTCAGAGCACCTAGCAACCACATAGCACTGTCCTGGCAACCACCTAGAAAACTTTAGCCACAACATAGCAACACCCTAGCAACCACATCACAACAAGTTAAAAAGTTAAACTATTCAACACACCAATCAACTACTCAGAAAACTCTAGCAATGACATAGGAGCATGATAAAACACTAAGAACACCTAGAAACTGCATAGCAACGCCCTAGCAACCAAATAGCAATGGCATAACAACAGGTTAAAGTCATGATATATAGTAAAATGCTCTATACAAAAACTTGACACTCAGAGCACCTAGCAACCGCATAGAACTGTCCTGGCAACCACAAGGAACACTTTAGCAACAGCGGAGCAACACCTTAGCAACCACATAGCAACATGTTAAAAGTTAAACCACTCAAAACACCTCAGACAACACAACTGCTAAAAAAAACATCCAGAACCCCTGAAAAACTGCACAGTAACCACTTAGAAACACTCTAGCATTGTGACAGTGAGTTTTGCACAATCAAGCCCCACACTACAAAAATAAATGTATAAAACGTTCTGCATATTTCAGTATTTCTTTGTTTTGACTGAGAATTTATGAGCTTTCAGGTTTGGCTGTGACATCATATGCAGCCATTATCAAATCACAGGTTCTTTGTGAGCTTTGAGTATGGTGTCAATAGTGTGTGCGTGTGTGTGCGCGTGTGTGTGTGCGTGTATCCGCCTCTCAGGAGAGCTCAGGATCCCTCTGCGTTCCTGCCCTGCCTCTTCCTCCCACAGCAGATAATACAGGATGACACTGAGCTTCCTTACACACACACACACACACACACACACACACACATAGTCAAAAAGCCCTAGAAACCAGATGCTCCCTTTCAGCGGACCTCGGGAACAATGCTGGTATTGAGGAGGAGAGAGGCATCAAACCGGCGATCAGAGCTCAAACTCTTCATGCTCACGAGTTGCTCGGGGGACTTACACTCAACTATCAACTTTGTCTCAAACCGTGTCTTCATTTCTATTGAGACATAAACAGATGAGTCAATAATAGACATGCATGAGTATAGAGCTACAACACTTCCGGCAACGTCTCCCTTCAAACTCACTGCTCTGCATCTGAGAAATAACTGAGATATTAGAGCTCAAACTGATGCACTTTATATGTTAGTCATATCAGTAACACTTTAGTGTCCTTGTTACATGTGTTACTTGTACTTACCATAGTAATAACAGTAAATTATGCATAATTACATGCAACTAACCCTCAACCAAATCCTAGTCCTACCCTAACCCTAGAGTAAGTACATGTAGTTAATTAATATTACTCAGTACTTAAATATATAATTACACTGTAACAATGACACCTTAAAATAAAGTGTAACCGTCGTGTGTGTGTGTGTGTGTGTGTGTGTGTGAGTGTGTGAGAGTGACTGTTGTCACGTCTAGTGTGACAACGAGTCAGACCCGCGGGGAGAGCTTCACACATGCTCATTACACGACTCTCGGCTCAGCGGTGAAGTAAAAGCTAGCGTAATCTCCCACAGGAAAGCTCTGTGGCTTCAGGCACGTCCACAAACGTCCAGGAACGAGATGTGTGAGCAATGGAAAACTGCGAGTGACCGTGAGCGTGTGAGTTTGAGCACGGTTACAGATTGACCCACGCTTTTCTGAGGATAAAGATTACTTAGAAAGACTGGTCACCAGAAAAACAAAAGGCTGAGATTTAGCACATGCCCTTAACAAAGTGTAAGGGTCACAATGTCATTAATAAATCCCATTCCAGACCCTTAATCATGTGACTGACACACCAGATTAGAATAAAGCACAGTCAAACGCACCATAAACACATGCGCATAATCCTTATGATGCTCATTAACCATAAAACAGCCCGACTTTAATCATATCCCAGACAGAAACACAGTGTCGGCCCAGATCCGGCCCACATCCGGCACGCGTGTTATCCACATGTACTGTACCGGATCTGGGCCGACACTGCGTTGCTGTCTGGAAAGGCAGATATAATAATTAAAAAATAGTGTGAAAACTGTTTTTAATGCCTAAATGACAAATAAAGACACATGAATCAGTTTTTCAGCAGGTAAAAGCAATGTTTATTGATAAGTGTCGCATTACAAAAGCGAAGTCTTGAATATGATTTATTATGCAGGTTAATAGTAGTAAGACAAAGCAAGTGTAGAGAAACAAAATATTTGCATGTTTATGATCCATATGGCCTTTAGCAATAAGAGAAGCGTCACTGGAATAAAATTTTGTTTTCAATTATAATATATTCCCCCCCCCCCCAAAAAAAAAAAAAAAAAAATATATATATATATTTAATGTGCAATCACTCACAATTTAGATCGTTTCAGGCTCCTCCTGAGACCCTAACACACCTAAAGTATGTAAAGCGCTTTGAGTGCCGAGAAAAGCACTATATAAATGTAATGAATTATTACTATTATTATTATAAAGTCAACTGTTAGTGTTATGATGACATCGTCGGATCAGGTGACGTTCTAAACCTGACGTGATTGGCTCTGTTCTTTCTGAGGCACATTTACATACAATAACAAATAGAGTTGCCTGTGTGTTTGGGCTCTAAACATGATTTGTTCTCTGGATGGGTTTTAATCTGATTAGCTGCATAGGAACTAGTGGCAATAACAAGCTGAGTGCTTTTAGCAAGCTTTTCCTCGAGCCCGGCTTTCTTGAGGTTTTCTTTAACCGGCGAATCCGACCTCCTTATAGTAGCCGTCGATGTCACCGATGACCACGTCCATGACCTTCCTGAACGCACTCTGGCACGCGGGGTCGAGCCCGGCCTTCTCCTCCATCACCTTCACCAGCACCTCCGTGATCAGCTGAGAGAGAGAGAGAGAGAGAGAGAGAGAGAGAGAGAGAGAGAGAGAGAGAGAGAGAGAGAGAGAGAGAGAGAGAGAGAGAGAGAGAGAGAGAGAGAGAGAGAGAGAGAGAGAGAGAGAGAGAGAGAGAGAGAGAGAGAGAGAGAGAGAGAGAGAGAGAGAGAGAGAATTTGAATTTCAAAATCCATTTATTACTAAATTTAAAACACTGTCCAGTCAATGAACACACTGCTAAAATAAAATCAGAACAGACAAGACAACATTATCTTAAGAGGGATGCGAAATGCAGCTCATCAATAATGTCACACAAAGCCCCTGTATTGCACCAAATGTGATCAAAAGAAACAAAATCATTCATGGCTTTAAAATATCGAATTTCACCGAATTGAAAAACTTGTGTCTCGTTCAGTTTTATGTTTCCTGGTATTATAAAAGGCCAGTTTAGCTTGGCCTAGCAAAAAGTTCAAAAGTCTGAAAGTTGACAGAGAGAGACGGGAAGGTTGGCGATTCGTCTCGCGAGAAACTCTTTATGAGGGAAAGTGTGTGTGTGGCTCTAAGAATACACCAGATCCGTCAGCGGGCAAATGAAAGTCAGACGGACTCCAACACTTTGCGTTTTCAAGCATCGTGGATTGTGTCCAGAACTGATGTGTGCTGTTTGTGTATTTTTAGTATGGTGATGCTAGCTTGGCAACATGCTAATGTCAATGGCAAAATTTATTTTTATAAAATTAATGATCAGCATTCACAGTCGGTCACTTATGAGGGTTCAGTTCAGTGCTAGTTTTTACCTTTCTAAAGACATTCTGCTCCAAAATATAATTGAATATTATAATATTAAAAATTAAACATTTTCTCTCTGTTTTTGCAATGAAATATAGCTTTTCTTTACTTTAAAATTTAATTACATTTTTTTACTATAATATATATATATATATATATAGGTAGGCTACTAGTTGCGTTAGGATGCTGTCTAGGCAGTGTTCACTAGTTTCAACAGATGAAGACCGTCAGTGTCCAGTGAAGATGTCCTGCGTTACCCTGAAGTTGTTGAGGGCGATCTTGTGTGTTTTGGCGTGTGTGTTGGCCAGTGGTTTGAGGAGGGCAGCGTGATCCCCCTTGGCCTTCAGGAGTTCCCCCAGTTTCTTCAGGACAGTCGCCCCGTGGGCCGCCACCGCCGCGTTCCCCGCCAGATCCGCCTGAGAGATGCCCACAAACTTCGGGAAGAGCTTCTGTGTGTCCGGATACTCCTTAAACAAGCTGAAGAGAGAGAGAGAGAGAGAGAGAGAGAGAGAACATTAGCCAGACCCGGGGACAACACACGTTCAAGATGTGTGTGTGTTTGTGTGTGTGTGTGGAACTAACCGGGTCAGAACCTCCCCCCCATGAGCCGTGTAATCGGCCTCCACGGCCACCCAGCACTTCAGGACCAGCTCATGATCGGACATCGTCTGCGCAAGACAAGACAAATTAAACACACACACACCTGTCCTGAAGAACCATCCCAAGCGCTACACATCTCAGGTGTTTGCGTCACTAAACAAGAGCGCATGTTGAAGTGTGTGTGTGCCAGTCATGCCAAAGGTTCACGCTTAGCTGAAAGAATATTGTGTGTGCTCTGCATTATTTCTTGAGTTTGAGTTTATTTGACATAAAGTAGCGATGCAACATTGAAACCATCCACACACAAAAAAGAAGTATCACAAAAACACACACACACATATCCATGTCTATTAAGCCATCCTATCTAAAAGCGAGCTCTTGATTCTTATATGGGGAGGTTATAGGGTATTGTGAGTGTTTTAGAGACTGTCTGTTTGACTTTAGCCTCTTAAAATAGGTTCACTGTGCGTCACCACACGGACAATACAATTCTGGACGGACCTTATTGAGATTTTATCAAAAAGTTTGAGATCTTGAGATTTGATATTTGAGATCCTTCTATATATTGTTTTTGGTCAGTTTTATTTTATTTTATTGTCATATTTTTTTAATTTAGTCTTATGATTGTGGGCGGATCTTGGGCTTTGTTGTAAATAGTTACACACATAAAATGTTTAATAAATAAAGAATTAAAAGTTAATTTTAGTCAACATTTTGCACATTTTGTCTGCATTCAGCATGTCTGATTGTTTGCATTGATCAAGGTCATGTGTTGAAACTGTTAATGTACATCTGAACGCCTGCAGTGAAACTGATCCATCAACTCAGTTTATAAGAGAATAAATCAGCGGCTTTTAACTCTTTCACTCTTTTCTTTCTTTCTCAAACAAATTCTGCTCTTTCAAATTCAATTTAGATTTTTTTGTGTGCGTGTTTTCCCTTCTTCTGCATGTTTACTGAATTATTATTATTTTTCACTAGTTTTCACTTTCCCAACAAATTCTGTCACAAACTATAATTTTACTTTTGAGTTTAATCTTAACTTTGTTATTTTAAGTTTTTTTTGACTATTTTGAATCTAATAATTAATCTGCTTAAAAACTACAATTCAACTTTTAAGTTTAACTTAAATGTACCCTTCTCAAACTAATTCTGCTATTTTAATTCAATTTGAACTTTTATGTGCATTTTTCTTTCATTGTAAAAGTTTTCCTTTTGTAAAATATAAACTTCTGCATTAAAATCTTTATTTATTTATTTATTTTTTACTTTTCACTTTCTCATAAAATTCTGTAACAAACTAGAATTGTTCTTTTGAGTTGAATTTAAACTAAATCCTTTCTCAATGAATTCTGCTTAAACTAGAGTTTTAACTTTTAAATTTAACTTAAATTTACTCTTCTCAAATTCTGCTATTTTAATTCAATTTGGACTTATGTGTGTAATGTTCTTTCATCTTTTGTAAAATAAAAACTTCTGCGTTGAAATTATATGTAATTTTTTACTTTTAATAATTTTTCAAATTCTGTAACAAACTATAATTTTACTTTTGAGTTTTATTTTAAGTTTTATTTTACATTGTCTCAATGAATTCTGCTTCAAAACTACAATTTTTAAGCTTAATTTTTACTTTTTAAATTATAGTTTACCCTCTCAATCAAATTCTATACAAAAGAATAAAAAAAGGTAGTATTATAATTTGAAATATCACAAGTAGACTTAATTTTGTTGCTTTTCAAAGCATTTTAAGTGTTAGAATAATGACAAATGCAGTCATTTACATCTTAACTTTTGCTGAAAGCATTATAAAGTCCAGGCAAGCTCTTACCGATATCAGCGTCCGCTTCTGAAGAGTGTGTGACTGCTTGTGTTTGGAAAACTCCCCAAATAAGCTCAGATTATCAGTTTTGCCCCCCATTTACCTTTTATACTGCATCTTTGTGACATCACCACCCTCACCTGTCAATCACACTGTCCCTCTCCTTGTCTTGAAATGTTAAACACACCCCTCTAATTTCCCCACCAGAAAACACACACACACACACACACACACTCTCTCTCTCTCTCTCTCACACACACACAAACACACACTCTCACACAGACACTAACACTCACAAACACACACTCTCTCTCTAACACACAGTCTCTCACACACACTCTCTCTCTCTCTCTCTCTCTCTCTCTCTCACACACACACACTGGCTCTCCAACAGAAGCCGTTTGAGATGCTCTGATTCCGTCAGTGTGTTATTCCTCGAACACACACACATGCTCACCTGTGCAACACACACTACAGTCACTTTAAAAAGTCCTTCTGGGATCATGAAGATAGTTGTTCCCTCAGTTCTTGTACAGCATCATCACTGAGTTCATGAAGTGGAAGAGCAGATGAGAAGCCTGAGGGTTTGATTGGGGCTTTATGTGTGTCTGGCTCAGGGAAAACAAAACAATGACCGGCACGTGTGCAAACAAACACAGGAAAACAGCACTTAACCTCAAGCTTTTTATATATAAAATCTGAACAATATAAACGCAGGCGCCATCGACATTGTCCATATCTGTCCTAGCACTCATTCTCTCTTCAGCAGTCAGCAGTCACCAGACAGGTGTATTAATAGCATTTGTAGGGTCGTAGAGAGTGTGTGTGTGTGTGTGTGTGTGTGTGTGTGTGTGTGTGTGTGTGTTTGTGTTTGGATAAGGGAAAAGCCTTTCCCCTCCATTCAGACCAGTTCAAAGACGGGTCAAGATCAGCAGCCACTGCCAAACTACCCAAATTAAATGGCGAGTTAAACACATTAGCATTAATACATTAGCATTAACTCTGAACTTCAGACTCTTTCATGAGGTAAAGATTGTTAAATTGTAGTGGAAAAATCACCAAAAGTAAACCAGAGAAAGAATATGTGCTCCACTATGAGACAGTCTTCGGCAACTCTCACACCTTTCATTAGTCCGACAGTTTAGGGAGATTTAATGATAATGACTCCTGTGTTTAACTGACAGACCCACTCAATGTCGCTGGACTACATTGTTTATGACTGGATTGTAGCGCCATCTAGAGCATGAAACTGCTTCACAAGACGTCAGTTCGTGTGTTTAGTGATGCACCTCTACAAGGATAATCAGGGGGCTTCGCTCATGAATATTCAAATATTCAATTAAATATTCAATATTCAAAATTTGGCCGGAAATTATTGCGTGAGAAACAGTGTCTTATTTTGCACGCAGATACTGGTCAGCTCAACCAAAAACCTTTGAAAGCTAAACAAATTTTGTTTTTTGAAAAATGTTTGAAGTTTTTTGGCTTTTAGTATGAATATGTACTGTTATTTATAAGATAGTGTGCTCCAAAAACAATGACAAAATTCACATTTAGAGGATATAAGCGTTCAAAACTTACAGACTTCCGCCAATATGGATCAATGATTTTGATGACATCACTCTGCACTTCAGCTTCTCGTAAGATTTTCTGTCCAATCAAATGCTCTATAGAATCTAAAGCCCCGCCCCCTACATTATATATAGATGCTGAAGCTGCAGCTGAAATCGGTCACTTGTTCACACATTTGCTATTTTCTACATGATGAATGGAAAGTAGTGCACTTTATATGGGATGGGGAACGATTCAGACATTTAAAGAACGATTAAATATGCTTTCCATTGAGGCGAATTAAGTCTGGTTTCACATTAGTGTCATCGAACCGCCGCAGCTCCGGTCCAGAGACACGATACACAGAGCGGATCATATGATCAAGTCGCCGCAGACTAGAATACTTATTATAATGTGAATTCAACACAGAATGCTGTATTTTAAAGCGGCATGGAGGAGATTAGGAGGAGAAACGGTTAGAGATCAGGAGGAAACTGCGGCTTTATCGAGCTCAACGACTCTGAGCTGTGATATAAACTAAACGCTATTGGCTAATTAAAAAAAAAAAAGGGGGGGGGGTGGGGTTGTTCGACATGTCTGTCTTCCTGTTTCACAGGAAATTATATCAACACATTTGTAGTAAGGCACTTCAGTGGGCCTTTAAATAAACTTTTTGCGTTTTCTGACAGAATAAAGGTCTTTTGTAAACTCTCCAAAAACATGAATCCAAATTAACTCCATAATATGCCATGTATAATAAAATATTTTCGCCAAAAATATTTCCGGAAATATAAAATGTAAATAATGAATCATGATATTTTCAAAATGTCATTTCTATATAAAAATATAAATAATAATAATAATCATGTTCCATTAGTCGTTTATTTGTCAGGACTTTTATTTTGGCGGGTCGTGCAGCGAAAGTGACCGTTCATCGACTCTAGTTATTCCAGCTTCACTGTCGAGGGGCCATTTTTCTGTGTCCGGATCCCGGTTCCGCTCGTTTCTCTCCTAAAACCCGCTTTTAACACCGAACAATAACGGATATCAGCGGCAAACGAGTCTCGAACATTAACTGCACTCGTCGCGGGGAAGAAAACGGCAGATAAAGCGGGAGTTTCCGTGTGTTGTCCATCATGAATCCTGAATAGTAAGTTTGTGTGAAGAAAAAAAAAGCGCTGATGACACATCAAACACATGAACGCGCACTCGTCACCTGCTTTATTAATATTCACAGAAACCATGGCAGTGTTAAGTAAACAAAATATGAAAGTGAACTAAATGCTGACTTTATATATCAGGATGAATTTGTTTTGTATCACAACTGTGCTCTTCTTGTTCAAGCAGATCAAACAACCGGGAGCCGTTTCGATTTGGTTTAAAAAATATTATTATAAATAAATATGTTTATAGCTAGATTTGAATAGTAATACTTGTAATAAGGATGTATAAGATAACTGTCGGGCTGTTTCCGACACACTCGAGTGCCACGTCGTTATGAAACCGATAAGTAAAGAATGAAACTGAAGCAATGATCTCCGTAATAATGCCACGTCCGATCATGTTAATAATGAAATAAATCATCCTCGGGCTGATCAAACTGCTGTCAGGAAGTGGATCAGGGACTGTGATGGTGAAATGTGATCCTGGGCCTGAACTTACTGACAGTGTGACATGTTGAGTGTTGTTTTAGGGGCTGATGGGTAATTAAATCACCTGTTACCACACCACTCTGTCAAAGTCTGTGGATTTACCATGGTAAAGTGATGGTAATACAATGAAATTGAAGAATGTGAATCTGGAAACCTGTCCAGATCATAATTCACATGGAAATCAGGAGAAGTTTTGCATCATGGCGTTATTTCCGCACAGTTTTCTTGTGATTATTTGGGAGTAGAGATGAGGTATTCCTCTTTTTATCTCCTTTATTTCCCTCGTCAGATTCATTTCACTCATGTGTAACGTTGAGACATGATGACACACACACACACGACACACACACACGTGTTGCGTAATTTAACTCCCAGCTCCACGTCACACATGACAACTGACCAGAAGTGATTACTGATAGATGTTATAATCTGAATCTTCTCTCTCTCTCTCTCTCTCTCTCTCTCTCTCTCTCTCTCTCTCTCTCTCTCTCAGCGATTACCTGTTCAAACTCCTGCTGATCGGAGACTCGGGCGTCGGGAAGTCCTGCCTTCTGCTGCGTTTCGCTGTGAGTTATTAGCCTGCCATCGAGATACTACACACACACACACACACACACACACACACACACACACACACAGATAGTGGCTCTTATTGCACCGGTGATTTGACTGTCAAAGAGCTTCATGGTAAAGGTGAAGGGTGCATGTCTTCGGCCTGACTGGGTCGGGAGGGGCGGCACTTCCAGTTTCCCTGGTTTATCTTTTCAAATCCATTCAATAGCTGTGTTTCCACCCACCTGTGTTTATGTGCATTTTGGGATGGAAACTCCTAGATGCGCATAAAGTCCAAAAATGCACACAAAAACTTTTTTTTTTTTTTTTTTTTTAAATTGTATCCGATAATAAGACACAAGCTGCGACCGAAACACATTTTCTGAATAAATCCCTGGATGCACAACAAACTCATGTGACTTTGCCTCAAAAGAGGCTGTGATTGGACGATTGGACTAACCAGCGGACCAATCGCATCACAGCATCTCAGATGTTGGTTTGACGGCTCTGAAATGCCCGAGTCAAATTTGGTTTAGTTCCTCCAGAGCGACTCACATGATTGTTCACGGACACCAGCATTTGAACGCCAGAGAGCATGACGGAGTTTATTAAAAGAGCCACAGTTTCTTTCACGATTGCAGCAACTTCCTTTTTTATAAGGGATGGAGCGATTTGAACATTTTGTCCGATTCCGATAACCAATCATTTTTTATATTTGATAACCGATATATTGGCAGATAAATCTAAATCCACATTTTTCTGTACTTTTTGAGAGCCTTATAATTTTCAGTAGCCGATGTGAAAATTAAAGAAGTGATTCCAATCATATTTCAAGCAATTTAAAACCCCCATGTTGAACAGTGCGCGTCTGAAGTGTCTCAGCTGAAGGGCATGTAAGGGTTAATGCCCTTCGAGGTGTCCATTGTCAGATATTAATGGGCGACGGCGAGGCGTGAACCATCCGATTAATACCTGACAATGGACACCTCGAAGGGCATTAACCCGCTTATACCATGGTCAGTTGCCAAATAAGACATTTTTAAAACATTAGTTTATATTTTAATTAGTTTTACAATCGAAATCTAAAGTTTTTACAAACAATAACTTGGTTTCCCTGGTTACGCCTGACGGTTTATTTAGCAACCGGAGATGTTTATAGTCCGCTCGATTTATAGTCCGTATAGATACTTTGACCGCCTGTTGCTATGGTTACTCACAGCTGATGTAGCCAGCGCATTTATTTATTTATTCATTTCGAACGGTAACAGTCAGTTTCACCAGAACTCCTTTACTAGGTGTCCTCTATCACTTTTTAATGGACACCCTGCAGCCAATCAGAATCGAGTATTCACCCAGACCATGGTGTAAAATCCATTAATTATCCTAATTTTCATATCAGGCTGATAACGATAACATTATAAATGAACACATCTGCTGATAGCGATATGGTGGCCGATGTATCGTGCATCCCTAATGTTTATTATGTGCCAGTTTCCCAGGAAGTGATGCTTTTGTTCTCTTGAACACGAGATGGAAACGCTGCTTTATTATCAAATGTTTTATGCAATATTCCATTTTAATTTCGCACTTTGAATGGAAACGGCTGGTCTGAGAGAAACCTGGAGTTGTGTTGTTGAGTGTGCTCTTCTTTTGAATTTAACATTTCATTTAATATTCAACAATATTATTGATCTGCGTGCAGTTGACACCATTATATGAGAATATATGAACTAAATTATTAACTTTTACAACAAAAGTGAACCATCACTGAACTAACTTAAGCTGGACTGTGACGCTGTTTTCTTCTAGAAACAAACTCTGTTGCATTATGTTCCTGTAATCTCTGTAAAGCTGCTGTGACACTGGATCTGTATAGTTTAAAGCGCTGTATGATTAACGGTGCCGCGCCTCTCCTCAGGACGACACGTACACGGAGAGCTACATCAGCACCATCGGGGTGGACTTCAAGATCCGGACGATAGAACTGGACGGGAAGACCATCAAACTACAGATCGTAAGAGCTCACTGACACACACTCGCCGCCTCTCGTCACACTCGCTCGACTTCATGCGTTCGTGACGCAACGCAAGCACACGTCACACTCCCAGCATGCACCTCACACTGACACACGTTTGAGTTTCAGCGCTGCCGTGAGACTCGCTAATCACACGAGCTTGAGATGTTCTGATGGTTTCGTAAGAGTCTCTTCTGCATTTATTTGATCAGAAATACAGTCAAAACTGTGAAATATTAATATAATTTGAAATAAGTGTTTTCTGTGTGAATAAATTGTTAAAGGAACACTCCGACTTTTTGGGACTTTAGCTTATTCACAGTATCCCCCAGAGTTAGATAAGTCCATACATACCTTTTTCATTTCTGTGCGTTCTGTAAGTGTTATTTGACGCACACACCGCTAGCCTAGCTTAGCACAAAGACTGGATGTAAATGGATAGTGTTAGCATAGTAATCCCAATAAGTGACAAAATAATGCAAACATTTTCCTATTTACATGTTGTGATCTGTATAGTCACAGCGTGTACAAAAAACAAGGCTATATGAGACAGAGACCATTTTTAATCGTATAAATACTGGGAACTATATTCTCACTCGGCGTAGGAGCACAGCTAACGTTACTTGGGCGGAGTGATCAGCGCAGCACACGAGACACCCTGTGGTGAGGAGCAGAGAGTTCGCTCAGAGTTGGAGTAATAGAGAGCCATAGAGAGATATGGCTCTCTATGGCTCTGGAGTAATAGAGTCAGCAATTACTAGATAGTAAATTTATAGTTTACAGTCATGGGTGTTCGCTGTATTGTAAAGAGCTGCGACAATAAACAGGGGAGACCAGGTAATACTATGATATTTCATAGAATTCCAACCAAAAACGCTGACCTGATGAATCGATGGCTACTTGTTCTGGGTATCGATCCAAACACACCTGTAAACACCATCAAGAAGTATTTAGTTTGCTCAGAACATTTCACTGAGGACGACTATTTTGAAAAAATGCAAGTTGCCACACGGACCATGAAACGTGTGCTAAAGGATACAGCCATCCCATCGATAATAAAGACAGGACAAATTGAATCACCTGTTGCTGCGGTAAGTGTTCCGTTATGTTTTGAGATGACTAACATTAGCCATACTGTAACAGTGCCATGTAATGTAAACTTAGTGAAATTATTACGTGAATAGGGGCTCCGTGTATCCTCTTTATTGTTATTATTGTGTTGTCATGAACACACTGTATCGCTCAATAACAAATGAGCGGCGCTAAATGTAACTCTCAGGACTAACGTTATAACATTCAACTTGCTAATGAATTGGAGGGGGATGGGCAGTTTTCTTTTCTGTGTATTCTGGCTCAAACCTATATGGTTCGGGATCTTGGTTTGATACACAGTAAAATTCCTCTGAGTCTGACAATTCCTCAAAGTCAGCCATGATCATGATTCATGTCTAGCGAGTTAGTCACGTTTGTTTTGTTTACGGAACCATCAACAGAACAGGGCGTCTCGTGTGCTGCGCTAATCACTCCGCCCAAGTAACGCTAGCTGTGCTCCTACGCCGAGTGAGAATATAGTTCCCAGTATTTATACGATTAAAAATGGTCTTTGTCTCATATAGCCTTGTTTTTTGTACACGCTGTGACTATACAGATCACAACATGTAAATAGGAAAATGTTTGCATTATTTTGTCACTTATTGGGATTACTATGCTAACACTATCCATTTACATCCAGTCTTTGTGCTAAGCTAGGCTAGCGGTGGGTGCGTCAAATAACACTTACAGAACGCACAGAAATGAAAAAGGTATGTATGGACTTATCTAACTCTGGGGGATAATGTGAATAAGCTAAAGTCTCAAAAAGTCGGAGTGTTCCTTTAAAGTGTAGTTTATTCCTGTGATCAAAGCTGTGTTTTCCGCATCATTACTGCAGTCTTCAGTGTCACATGATCCTCCAGAAATCACTCTGATATGAGGATTTCTGGTTATTATCAGTGTTGAACACAGTTGTGCTGCTTGATATGTGTGTGTGTTTGCTGAACGTGTGTGTGTGTGTGTTGTGTTAACAGTGGGACACCGCGGGTCAGGAGCGATTCCGCACCATCACGTCCAGCTACTACAGAGGAGCTCACGGCATCATCGTCGTTTACGACGTCACGGATCAGGTGACCAAACACTCCTTGAGCATGAGCGGTTCTGAAGCGTTTCTGTGTGTGTGTGAGCGTTTCTGAAGCGTTTCTGTGTGTGTGTGAGCGTTTCTGAAGCGTTTCTGTGTGTGTGTGAGCGTTTCTGAAGCGTTTCTGTGTGTGTGTGAGCGTTTCTGAAGCGTTTCTGTGTGTGTGTGAGCGTTTCTGAAGCGTTTCTGTGTGTGTGTGAGCGTTTCTGAAGCGTTTCTGTGTGTGTGTGAGCGTTTCTGAAGCGTTTCTGTGTGTGTGTGAGCGTTTCTGAAGCGTTTCTGTGTGTGTGTGAGCGTTTCTGAAGCGTTTCTGTGTGTGTGTGAGCGTTTCTGAAGCGTTTCTGTGTGTGTGTGAGCGTTTCTGAAGCGTTTCTGTGTGTGTGTGAGCGTTTCTGAAGTGTTCCTGTGTGTGTGTGAGCGTTTCTGAAGCGTTTCTGTGTGTGAGCGTTTCTGAAGCGTTTCTGTGTGTGTGAGTGTTTCTGTGTGTGTGAGTGTTTCTGTGTGTGTGAGTGTTTCTGTGTGTGTGTGAGCGTTTCTGAAGCGTTTCTGTGTGTGAGCGTTTCTGAAGCGTTTCTGCGTGTGTGCGTGTTTCTGTGTGTGTGTGTGTGAGCGTTTCTGTGTGTGTGTGTGAGCGTTTCTGAAGCATTTCTGTGTGTGAGTGTTTCTGAAGTGTTCCTGTGTGTGTGTGTTTCTGAAGCGTTTCTGTGTGTGTGTGAGCGTTTCTGAAGCGTTTCTGTGTGTGAGTGTTTCTGAAGTGTTCCTGTGTGTGTGTGTGTGTGTGTGTGAGTGTTTCTGTGTGTGTGTGAGCGTTTCTGAAGCGTTTCTGTGTGTGAGTGTTTCTGAAGTGTTCCTGTGTGTGTGTGTGAGCGTTTCTGTGTGTGTGTGTGAGCGTTTCTGAAGCATTTCTGTGTGTGTGTGAGCGTTTCTGAAGCGTTTCTGTGTGTGAGTGTTTCTGAAGTGTTCCTGTGTGTGTGTGTTTCTGAAGCGTTTCTGTGTGTGTGTGAGCGTTTCTGAAGCGTTTCTGTGTGTGAGTGTTTCTGAAGTGTTCCTGTGTGTGTGTGTGTGTGTGTGTGAGTGTTTCTGTGTGTGTGTGAGCGTTTCTGAAGCGTTTCTGTGTGTGAGTGTTTCTGAAGTGTTCCTGTGTGTGTGTGTGAGCGTTTCTGAAGCGTTTCTGTGTGTGTGTGAGCGTTTCTGAAGCGTTTCTGTGTGTGTGTTTCTGAAGTGTTTCTGTGTGTGTGTGTGAGTGTTTCTGCGTGTGTGCGTGTTTCTGTGTGTGTGTGTGAGCGTTTCTGAAGCGTTTCTGTGTGTGTTTCTGAAGTGTTCCTGTGTGTGTGAGTGTTTCTGCGTGTGTGCGTTTCTGTGTGTGTGTGAGCGTTTCTGAAGTGTTCCTGTGTGTGTGTTTCTGAAGTGTTCCTGTGTGTGTGAGTGTTTCTGTGTGTGTGTGAGTGTTTCTGAAGTGTGTGCGTGTTTCTGTGTGTGTGTGTGTGTTTCTGAAGTGTTCCTGTGTGTGTGTTTCTGAAGTGTTCCTGTGTGTGTGAGTGTTTCTGTGTGTGTGAGTGTTTCTGTGTGTGTGTGTGTGTTTCTGAAGTGTTCCTGTGTGTGTGTTTCTGAAGTGTTCCTGTGTGTGTGAGTGTTTCTGCGTGTGTGCGTGTTTCTGTGTGTGTGTGAGCGTTTCTGAAGCGTTTCTGTGTGTGTGAGCGTTTCTGAAGCGTTTCTGTGTGTGTTTCTGAAGTGTTCCTGTGTGTGTGAGTGTTTCTGCGTGTGTGCGTTTCTGTGTGTGTGTGAGCGTTTCTGAAGTGTTCCTGTGTGTGTGTTTCTGAAGTGTTCCTGTGTGTGTGAGTGTTTCTGCGTGTGTGCGTTTCTGTGTGTGTGTGAGCGTTTCTGAAGTGTTCCTGTGTGTGTGTTTCTGAAGTGTTTCTGTGTGTGTGTGTGTTTCTGAAGTGTTCCTGTGTGTGTGTTTCTGAAGTGTTCCTGTGTGTGTGAGTGTTTCTGCGTGTGTGCGTGTTTCTGTGTGTGTATGAGCGTTTCTGAAGCGTTTCTGTGTGTGTGAGCGTTTCTGAAGCGTTTCTGTGTGTGTTTCTGAAGTGTTCCTGTGTGTGTGAGTGTTTCTGCGTGTGTGCGTTTCTGTGTGTGTGTGAGCGTTTCTGAAGTGTTCCTGTGTGTGTGTGTGAGCGTTTCTGAAGCGTTTTTGTGTGTGTGTGTGAGCGTTTCTGAAGCGTTTCTGTGTGTGTGTGTTTCTGAAGTGTTCCTGTGTGTGTGAGTGTTTCTGCGTGTGTGTGAGTGTTTCTGTGTGTATGAGCGTTTCTGAAGCGTTTCTGTGTGTGTGAGTGTTTCTGAAGTGTTCCTGTGTGTGTTTCTGAAGTGTTCCTGTGTGTGTGAGTGTTCCTGTGTGTGTGAGTGTTTCTGCGTGTGTGTGTGTGTGTGTTTCTGTGTGTATGAGCGTTTCTGAAGCGTTTCTGTGTGTGTGAGTGTTTCTGTGTGTATGAGCGTTTCTGTGTGTGTAAGTGTTTCTGTGTGTGTGTGTGTGTGTGTGTGTGTGTGTCTGCTGTTATAATGGCATGTGTTTCCTCAGGAGTCCTTCAATAACGTCAAACAGTGGCTTCAGGAGATCGATCGCTACGCCAGTGAAAACGTCAACAAGCTCCTGGTGGGGAACAAGTGTGATCTGACCACGAAGAAACTTGTGGAGTACACCGCAGCGAAGGTACAGGGTCCTCACAGGAGTCACAGCACTACACACACTATAATCTATAATCAACACTATACGACCGTTAGCAGAGCAACCGCCCGATTAATCATTTACACAACTAACACTTATTTACATTGACTTCTTATTAGTTATTAAATAAATAGTCACTAAAAAATCAATAATTTTTTTTAAAGAACTTTCCTGGTTGAAAGCAGAAAAACTGGCTTATTAATCATTTAAATACTGAACTTATTTACATTTATTAATTATGAAATAAATAATTTAAAAATCAATTAATTTTGTTTAAAAACTTTCCTGATTGAAACCTGAAAACTGGGTTATTATTAATTTAAATAATGAACAGGTATTTACATTATTATTCATTACTAAATTATTAATAGTTTATGGATAATGCATTTTATTTAAAACTTTTCCTGTTTGCAGCCCAAAAGACTGGTTGATTAATAATTTAAATAGGTATTAATTATAAAAAATATTTATTGTTAATTATTTATTAATTTGTTAATTATAAACCTGTCCTGGTTGCAAACTGAAATTATTTAATCACTATTAATTATTAAATAATGAATAAATAGTTACAATTTAAAATATTATTAAACATTTTAAAAATATTTTTCCTTTGTTGATTCTACACTCATTTCAATTTGTAAATATATTGTTTATGATAAATATAAATGTAATAAATTTACAGTCATATACAGTGTGTATGTGTGTATATATATATATATATATATATTAGGCCTGTGAAAAGATTAATCGCGACTAATCGCATCCAAAATAAAAGTTTGTGTTTAAATAATATGTGTGTGTACTGTGTATAATTAAATTTGTAGATATAAATACACACACATGCATGTATATATTTAAGAAAAACTGTGTTATTTATATATAAAAAAAATTATACTTATATATAATATAAATTATATATAAATATATACAGTATATGTATGCAAATATTTCTTAAATATATACATGCATGTGTGTGTATTTATATATACAAAATAATTATACCAAGTACAAACACATTTATTATGTAAACACAAACTTTTATTTTGGATGCGATTAATCTTTTCACAGGCCTAATATATAGTGTATTAAATTGGAATACTTAAATGTATAATATATTCTAGAGAATATTAAAGCTCTAGATCAATCTGTTGTTGTCCCGTTCAGGAGTTTGCGGACTCTCTCGGCATCCCGTTCCTGGAGACGAGTGCGAAGAGCTCCAGTAACGTGGAGCAGGCCTTCATGACCATGGCAGCGGAGATCAAGAAGAGGATGGGCCCCGGGGCCACGGCTGGAGGACCCGACAAATCCAACGTCAAGATCCAGAGCACACCGGTCAAGGCCTCCAGCGGAGGGTGCTGCTGAGAACCAGACCGCTCTAACACAAGACCACAGTAACGTTACACCACAGAGAGAGAGAGAGAGAGAGAGAGTGTGTGAGAGAGTGAGAGAGAGAGAGAGAGAGAGTGTGAGGGTGTGTGTGAGAGAGAGAGAGAGAGAGTGTGAGAGAGAGAGAGAGAGAGAGAGAGAGAGAGAGAGAGAGAGAGTGAGGGTGTGTGTGTGTGTGTGTGAGAGAGAGAGAGAGAGAGAGAGAGTGAGGGTTTGTGTTTGAGAGAGAGAGAGAGAGAGAGAGAGAGAGAGAGTGTGTGTGTGAGAGAGAGTGAGAGTGTGTGTGAGACAGAGAAGAGAGTGTGTGTGTGTGTGAGAGAGAGTGAGTGGGGCAGAGAGAAAGAGAGAGAGAGACTGTGTGAGTGACTGTGTGTGTGTGTGTGTGTGTGTGTGTGTGTGTGTGTGTGTGTGTGTGTGTGTGTGTGTGTGTGTGTGTGTGTGTGTGTGTGAGAGACTGTGAGTGACTGTGTGTGTGTGAGAATATTAATGAGAAACAGAGTAAGAAAGGATGAAATGAAATCGCCTGACACTGAATGCCGCATGCACATCGCTGCATGACCAGACAAACACGTCTCCTAAACCCAGCGAGCGTCCCGTCTCCT
Organism: Squalius cephalus; assembly: GCF_949319135.1. NCBI lineage: Eukaryota > Metazoa > Chordata > Actinopteri > Cypriniformes > Leuciscidae > Squalius > Squalius cephalus. Next base: position 15,625,739 of record NC_137123.1, read on the forward strand.
GCTGGAGGAACATCTCAAACTCCCTGCGCTCATTTACTCAAGCATCCGAGAGTCTCCTGCGCGCTCAGAGGAAACACACCTCGACCTGGCCTTGACCTTCCTCTCGGGGACTCTGGAGGAAGCCGTGGACTGTGATGTCATAGCTGACCTCTGATCAGTGGGTTCCGTTACTATGGCTCCCGGTGTGGTTGCCCCGGTGACCTCTCCTTCAACCGCTGCCTTCTCTCTGCTTTTGGTGGACCGTTGGTTTTTTCCCTGATTTTTTTGTATTTTATTTTTTATTTGTGATCTTCATCATTTCAAGATACCGGTCGTCTGAGCGCGACGCTTCAAAAAGCGCTTGTTCAAATGCGTCGTCATTGTGTGTTTGTTGTTTGCCACGATTCTAACAGCATTATCATCCTGTGCAATTCTGTGTAACAATACTTTGGAAAACAAGAACCATATCCTCGTAGTTTAACCGTCAACGTTATGAATTGGTTCCGTCTCTTAATCAGTTTTGACGCTTACACACACACACACACACACGTATATTATGTATATCCTGTATATTGGACTCAACATTTGTTTACTGACAGCACAACAGCAGCGTCACTGTAATAGAGATGCAGATTTATGTGTGAATGCGAGTGATTGATAAACAGGAAATGACATCACAATAGTTAAAGCAACTTGCTTATGTAATTTTTTCTGTTTTCGGGGGGGAAATATGGTCTTTTTCTCCTCTATTTCTATTTTCTTTTATGTCACACAATGTTTAAATAAACTATGAAGGAAAAGTTTAATAAAAATGGTTTTAACTGGAATGTTTCGTGTGTTTCATCGTAAACGAGCCAGTCACGTGATTCCAGTGTTGAAGATCACACGATGTTATTAGTTAGATCTGACAGACGCTACCGTTCTAAAGTTTATGGTCAATGAGATTATTTCTTTAAAAGAAATTAATACTTTTATTCAAAAAGGATGCATTAAATGTATCAAAAATAACAGAAAAGACATTTATAATGTTAGTAAATGCTGTTCTTTTGAACTTTCGATTCATCAATGAATCCTGAATAAAAGTATCGCTGTTTCCACACATATAAAGCAGCTCAACTGTTTTCAACATTGATTATAATCATAAATGTTTCTTGAGCATCAATTCATCATATTAGAGTGATTTCTGAAGGATCATGTGACACTGAAGACTGGAATAATGATGCTGAAAATTCAGCTTTGATCATCATCATCTTCTTCCACTTATCCGGGGCCGGGTCGCGGGGGCAGCAGTCTAAGCAGGGATGCCCAGACTTCCCTCTCCCTGGACACTTCCTCCAGCTCTTCCGGGGGGACACCGAGGCGTTCCCAGGCCAGCTGGGAGACATAGTCCCTCCAGCGTGTCCTAGGTCTTCCCTGGGGCCTCCTCCCTGTGGGACACGCCCGGAACACCCACCCGGGAAGGCGTCCAGGAGGCATCCGGAACAGATGCCCGAGCCACCTCAGCTGGCCCCTTTCGATGTGGAGGAGCAGCGGCTCTGCTCTGAGCTCCTCCCGAGTGACCGAGCTCCTCACCCTATCTCTAAGGGATCGCCCAGCCACCCTGCGCAGAAAGCTCATTTCGGCCGCCTGTATCCAGGATCTTGTCCTTTCGTTCATGACCCAAAGCTCATGACATAGGTGAGAGTAGGAACGTAGATTGACCGGTAAATCGAGAGCTTCGCCTTGCGGCTCAGCTCCTTCTTCACCACGACAGACCGGTACATCGACCGCATTACTGCAGAAGCTGCACCGATCCGTCTGTCAATCTCCCGTTCCATCCTTCCCTCACTCGTGAACAAGACCCCAAGATACTTGAACTCCTCCACTTGAGGCAGGAACTCTCCACCAACCTGAAGTGGGCAAGCCACCCTTTTCCGACTGAGAACCATGGCCTCGGATTTGGAGGCGCTGATTCTCATCCCAGCCGCTTCACACTCGGCCGCAAACCGTCCCAGTGCATGCTCAAGGTCCTGGTCTGATGGAGCCAGCACGACAACATTGTGCACAAAAAGCAGAGACGAAATCGTGTGGTCCCCAAACCTGACACTCTCCGGCCCCTGGCTGTGCCTAGAAATTCTGTCCATAAAAATTATGAACTGAACCGGCGACAAAGGGCAGCCCTGCCGGAGTCCAACATGCACCGGGAAACAGTATTGACTTATTGCCGGCAATGCAAACCAAGCTCCTGCTTCGGTTATACAGGGACCGGACAGCCCTTAGCAAAGGCCCCCAGACCCCATACTCCCAGAGCACCCTCCACAGGCCGCCGCGAGGGACACAGTCGAATGCCTTCTCCAAATCCACAAAGCACATGTGGACTGGTTGGGCAAACTCCCACGAACCCTCCAGCACCCTGTAGAGGGTATAGAGCTGGTCCAGTGTCCAGTGAGCTGGTCCACGACCGGGATGAAAACCACACTGTTCCTCCTGAATCCGAGGTTCTACTATCGGCCGTATTCTCCTCTCCAGTACCCTGGCATAGACTTTCCCAGGGAGGCTGAGAAGTGTGATCCCCTTGTAGTTGGAGCACACCCTCCGGTCCCCCTTCTTAAAAAGAAGGACCACCACCCCGGTCTGCCATCCCAGAGGCACTGTCCCCGACCGCCACGCGATGCTGCAGAGGCGTATCAGCCAAGACAGCCCCACAACATCCAGAGACTTGAGGTACTCAGGGCAGATCTCATCCACCCCCGGTGCCTTGCCACCGAGGAGCTTCTTAACTATCTCGGAGGCTTCAGCTTGGGTGATGGACGAGTCCACCTCCGAGCCCCCAGCCTTTGCTTCCTCAATGGAAGACATGTCGTTGGGATTGAGGAGATCCTCGAAGTATTCCGTCCACCGTCCGACGATATCCCCAGTTGAGGTTAACAGTTGTCCACCTCCACTGTAAACAGTGTTGGTAGGGCACTGCTTCCCTCTCCTGAGGCACCGGACGGTTTGCCAGAATCTCTTCGAGACCAACCGATAGTCCTTCTCCATGGCCTCACCGAACTCTTCCCAAGCCCGATTTTTTGCCTCCACAACCACCCGGGCTGCAGTCCGCTTGGCCCGTCGGTACCCGTCAGCTGCCTCAGGAGTCCCACAAGCCAGCCAGGCTCGATAGGACTCCTTCTTCAGCTTGACGGCATCCCTTACTTCCGGTGTTCACCACCGGGTTCGGGGATTGCCGCCTCGACAGGCACCGGAGACCTTACGGCCACAGCTCAGAGTGGCCATTTTGACAATGGAGGTGGAGAACATGGTCCACTCGGACTCAATATCTCCAGCCTCCCTCGGGATCCGGTCAAAGCTCTGCCGGAGGTGGAAGTTGAAGATCTCTCTGAAAGGAGACTCCGCCAAACGTTCCCAACAGACCCTCACAGTACGTTTGTATCTGCCGAGTCTGTCCAGCCTCCTCCCCGGCCATCGGATCCAACTCACCACCAGATGGTGATCAGTTGACAGCTCCGCCCCTCTCTTCACCCGAGTGTCCAAGACATACGGCCGGAGGTCAGATGAAACGACCACAAAGTCGATCATCGACCTACGGCCTAGGGTGTCCTGGTGCCACATGCACTGATGGACACCCTTATGCTTGAACATGGTGTTCGTTATGGACAAGCTGTAACTAGCACATAAGTCCAATAACAGAACACCGCTCGGGTTCAGATCAGGGGGGCCGTTCCTCCCAATCACGCCCCTCCAGGTGTCACTGTCGCTGCCCACGTGGGCGTTGAAGTCCCCCAGTAGAACGACGGAGTCCCCAGTCGGAGAACTTTCCAGCACCCCTCTCAGGGACCCCAAGAAGGCCGGGTACTCTACACTGCCGTTTGGCCCGTAGGCGACACACGACAGTGAGAGACCTATCCCCGACCTGTAGGTGCAGGGAAGCGATCCTCTCGTTCACCGGGGTGAACTCCAACACATGGCGGCTGAGCTGGGGGGCTATAAGCAAACCGACCCCAGCCCGCCACCTCTCACCATGGGCAACTCCAGAGTGGTAGAGAGTCCATCCTCTCTCAAGGAGTGTGGTTCCAGAGCCCAAACCGTGCATGGAGGTGATCCCGACTATCTCTAGTCGGTACCTCTCAACCTCACACACAATCTCAGGCTCCTTCCCCGCCAGCGAGGTGACATTCTACGTCCCTAGAGCTAGTTTCCGTGTCCAGGGATCGGGTCGTCGAGGCCCCCGCCTTCGACTGCCGCCCGATCCTCTAAGCACCGGCCCCTTACGGTCCCTCCTACGGGTGGTGAGCCCACGGGAGGGCGGCCCCACGTCGCTCCTTCGAGCTGAGCCCGGTCGGACCCCATAGGGGGAGGCCCGGCCACCAGGCGCTCTCATATGAGCCCCAACCCCGGGCCTGGCTCCAGGGTGGGGCCCCGGCTGCGCTATGCCGTGCGAAGTCACGGTCCTTGATTTTGACTCCATCATAAAGGGTTTTTTGAACCGCTCTTAGTCTGACCCGTCACCTAGGAGCTGTTTGCCTTGGGAGACCCTACCAGGGGCATATAGCCCCGGACAACATAGCTCCTAGGGTCGTTCGGGTACTCAAACCCCTTCACCACGGTAAGGTGGCAGTTCAAGGAGGGGTCAGCTTTGATCACCGGAGTTAATTACATTTTACAGTATATTACATTATAGAGCTGCACAATTCTGGGTGAATTAAGAATCACACGATTTTTTTAAAATAAAGATCATGATTTTCCCACTATTCTGAATAGACAACTAAACAAAATAACATGTAATTGATTAGAGGTTCTGACAAAATGTTATTTTCTGCAGCTATTTTTTTAATGGTCACTTGTCGCCACCTACTGGTGTAACGATGTAATTGATACAATCGTTATTCGATGCATCAAGTTGCTTTCAGAAGCTGCTTTTTTTTTCAATCACAGTTTTACTACAAATTCCATGGTTAAACTATGGTAAATTTGTGGTTATCACGATTTAACTTCAATAACCATGTTTTTTTGGGGTTTTTTATTTGTAGTAAAACAATGGTTATTTTTCATAAGGGCGTTGCCATTTAGGAATAAGATCACGTGGGTGTTTGAATCGAGATCTTTTAATGATTAATCGTGCAGCTGTATTATAATAGAAAAGTTGTTTTAAATTGTATTATTACATGGCTTGGTTGAATTCCAATGTAGAATGCGGTCTGTTATTTCTTGATAACAGACCGCTGCGAAGTATAACACACCGTTGCCATGAAAAACAGAGCGTTGCTATGGATGGGGAACGGACTATTTTCTTTAGCGGAAGCAATACAATCGTTTTTAAATCAATAAACTCCTTTTTAAATCAATATTTTGTGTCAAATTATTTATTTATTTTGTAGGTAGCCATGTAATAAGCAGTAAATGTATAGGGAGGCGGTTGTTATAGTGAATAACAACCCCTTCAGGCTGATTCCAGCCTGTCGGGGTTGTTATTCGCTATAACAACCGCCTCGCTATACATTATCCCTTACATAATATTTCACAATATTATGTTTTTTTTTTTACTGCATTTTAGATCAAGTAAATGCAGCCTTGGTGAGCAGAAGATACTCATTTAAAAAAAAAAATTACCAAGCCCAACAACTCCCAAGTTCAGTAAGTATTTTCATGGTCTTTTCTTACAAAAAAAAAAGCATTAAAAAAATAAGTCAGAAAATATAGTAGGCAAAACTCAGGAGAATATGACAAAACCAGTCTTTAATCCAGAACAAGAAAACTCAGGAGAAACAGCGTTAACATAGTCAATGGCGGACAAAGGAGAAGAAAGAAACTCAGGGCTTAAATACATGGGGAATGTAATCATGAAGGGAAACAGGTGTGAGAAGCTAGTTAACAATCGAGGAAATGAACAAAGCAGGTAAAAAAGAACACACACACACACACATTACAGTAGTGAGACCGCTCAGAAACTGCAGTAAAATCCCTCAATGGTAGTGAAGCGGCACGCTTACATGCCTGAAGTGGGACATCTGCACGCCTCCACACACACTCCAGCTGTCCTCGCCGGGCCTCAGAGGTCAGAGGTCAGGGTCAAGGACAATGCCGATCCAGATCCTTTGTTTTGTGAAGACAGAGGGTCGTGGGTCTGACGGTGGGAGGTGTGTGTGTGTGTGTCTGTGACAGCTGGAGGAGGAACAACAGTGTGAGGAACGACAGACTGTTTGCATTCAAACACGGATGATATAGTTAATCATCAAATGATCGTGCAAACAATGATAGTGTGCTTTATTCTTGGCCATCATCTGCTACTCTCATTCAGTGTACAGTCAATCTGGGGTCTTTTTCTGCAAGCATCCCAGGATATCAGAAGCACTCTGAAGATGAGGGTTGTGTGTGTCTGATGTGGTGACTGGGGTTCAGCTTCGTCATCAGGTGGAAATATGCCTGAGCATTCTGACACACAAAGAGTCCAGACTCGTGTTCACATCGACGAGAGTCACCCTGGTGATAAAACTGCTGATATGGGCTTAAAAAAAAAAAAAAGGTTTAGAAAAATACATTATAAAAAAATAAGATTGAAATATATATATATATAATACAAAGTAGATCCATATAAATAAAATAAAAATGAGAATACGTTTTAAAAATATATTTAAATAAATAACAGTACAAGTGAGTAGGAAAAAATGTAAAATATTACACATTTGAAATATTACATTTTCACAGTATTAACACATGGATATTTACACCCAAAAATATATAGCAGCCTTTTACATTTTTTGGATGGGGTGTTGGGGTCCCTCGCATGATGATGAAGATCATATTTGGGGTCTGTGACACCTAAAAAATTGAAAAAGCATATAATTTGAGAAATGTTTGAATTGAGATCTCATTGCAGACTTTCATAAACTGGCAAATCTGAGAATAGTTGAGAATGTTTTCTGAAACTTCTCTGTTTGATCTCTGTCTAGTTTCTGCTGTCTATGAGAAAGGGCACATAAACTTGAGTTACAATACGAAATAGCTATATTTAGCTCGATTCTCTTCTGAAGAGCTCGTGTCGTGAATACTTCGCATATTTGCGGCTTTTCCACGGGAGCGCGGAGAGCGAGGTCACGTTCATTGACATATGCAGACAGGAATGAGGGAGGGAGGGAGGGGGGCAGACATCTGTAGCTTTGCTAAGTTGTCTGATTCATTTCTATGAATCGATTCGCTCGAGCGATTCATTTCAATGATCACGATCATTTACGCGATCACGTTAAAAAAACTCGCGTCTAAAGTTTATTTTCTTGTTTTTTAGGAAAATCGTTAGTGTTTACATTATTATTATTTTTAATGTATAATTATGTTTACTGAATTTTCATTATAATACAAATATAACAAGACATCACAAATAAATAAATATGTTCTTGTTTTATAGGAAAATCATTAGTGTTGACATATTCTTATTTTTATATATAATTATGTTTACTGAATTTTCATTATAATACAAATATAACAAGACATCACAAATAAATAAATACGATACAATAAAATAAAGGAACACCAATATCTTAGATTTGTGTATTAAACAGGACTGCACCATAATAATAAAAACAGAGAATAGAATTAGAGATATAAATTATAATTAGAGAATAAAAACAAAACAATAACATATTTCAAAAAAGATGCAGAAGAGGATTCACTGTCCAGAGAGTTATACATGTTATACAATATTATATGTAATATATAAGGCGAAGATGAGTTTCCAAATAGTTCAGAAATGGGGTCCAGACTTTATAAAACTGGCATGTTTTTTGATGTAAATACATAGGTAAGTCACTCCAGGTGAAAATCAACTCCAAATAGCCGTATAGTGTTGACATTATTAGTAGCTACTAGCTAATGTAACTTCCCCTTAAGAAAATTATGGTTTTACTACAAATAAAACAAAAACATGATTGCATTTGCTATATGGTAACCACAAATTAACCATGGTTTTGCTACACTAATCATAGTTTAACCATGGTATTTGTAATAAAACTGTGATTATAAGTCTACTAATCAATCTGGGGGGAATAAAACATGGTTAGGCCTACTAGTTGTTTTTTTTAATAAAGGATTTAGGCTACAGCGCCAATTGACGATCTTGCTTGTCAATTGTAAACTACCTGTACTAGGCTAATGAACTATATAGTTCATAGTTGTTTTTTCCAACTACCATATTTACCATATATGGTAGATATTACCATATTTAACTGTTCATTAGTGCATCCCTTCGAGCAGCAAAAGCGTTTCTTGAGTCGGGTGGACTGAATGATTCAAACGAACCGATTCAGATGAATGACTCATTCACCAGTCGACATCTGCGAGGCTTGCGTCACTCGTGAAGAGTGAAGACTCCGCTCGCGGGTTCCTCGGAGGCGGAATAGACTCGTCCGCGCGTCGGTCGGAACGAGTGACTCCACGAGCTTCACGTTATAACGCCGAACACGATCGCACGAGCCGGAGCGGACGCACGCGACTGAAAGAGTGAAGGGTTTACACGAGTCCGATGAGCAGCCTGAAGTCCTCGCTTGACCTGCGTGTGGTGAGTTCAGTTCAGTTCACTCGCGACTCTCATGAAGCGCTCAAAACATAGTTAATCGTAAAGGTCATTTGCTTAAAAAAGAAAAATTAGAGAAAAGGTAAATGGTTCGATTTAAAGGTCAAACATTTTTCTTAAAAAAAAAAAAAAAAAAAAAAATTAGAACAAGGGTAAATGATCGGATTTAAAGGTCAAAACTTGTGTTTTGTGTGACTGTACGGTAAATTATTTATATTTATTTATTATTGAAGGTCTAACTAGTTTTGGACTGTCTTGAAAGTAGTAGTAAAACAGTAGGAGTATTTAAAGCTCCTGAATCACTGAAACTCGAGCCGTTGTGCAGAATGCACTGTTACTGCTGTCAATCACATCTCCGATGGGCCTGTTTGTATTCTCATTACTAGTCGGTTTACTTGAAAATGTCAAAGACAGCCCTGAAGCTTTCATTTCACTGCGCCAGCTGAGGTTTCACTTTGAGCTGATATAATGTGGGCGTGCAGCGCTAAATGTCACGGGTTCACTTCACTGTCATCAGTTAAAGAACCTCAACTTCCAGGTTTGCTGTGAAATAATGTGAATATCCACGCTTTTAACAGACGCGAGAACAGCACAGAGAAGTAGATTCACGGTCCTGCACATCTACTGTCAACTTCTTATATTAGGCTATGACATCACTTGTACACGATTATGTCGTCACGCGCAATAAAGAACGAACGAGATTCGAACACAAACGTTTGGATTTAGAATTCTAGAATTCTAAACGGTTCTAGAGCGCGGGCTGTCTCTGTCTGAGCGTGACTCGGACTCTGGATGGATGCTCTCTTAGACATGTGAACTACACGTGATTGTTGGTCATTTAGTTTGGGCTCAAACTTTTCACCAGAACTACCAGCCATTGAGCCTGTGAGGAAGTGACGCGACTTTAAAGCAAGAGCTGTGATTTACAGTAAACCAAATCTCAGAGTCCAGAGAGAAGAGTCATGTGTGTATCAGGAGTTTTTCTGCGTTGGATGTTGAGTAAGAGGAAAGTACGGTGTGTTTGGCTATTCTATAGAGAGAAAACCTATTTTTCTCCTTTGTTTTCATCTAAGAAACAAAAATTGATTTGTGACCAAACGTTCATTGAGCAAAGTGTTCAAATATGTAGGCCTACGCTACGATATGTGTATGCTACTGTATTTTAACTAATAATTCAGTTCATTTATTATTTTTTATTAATAAAATATTTAAAATGTTGCTATAGGAAATGTTTAAAATAAAAAAATACATTTTAAAATAAAATAAATATTGTCATTGTCATATTGTCATATTCACTCAATTAAACTGAATAATTAAGATATAATTCATATATTTCACATTTAAGTTTATTATATTTACTTTCGTTATTTTATTTTTAATTCAATGTTACTATAGAAAACATTTCAATAAAAATAAAATATACATTTTAAAATAAATAATTTTTCAATACATATTGCCATTTTGATACATTACATTTTATTTATGAAATGTATGAAGATATTATTATTTAAATATTTAATAACTAACACAGAATCTGTTCATTTGAACTAAAAATGTTAATTTTATTACATTTATTTGTGTTGCTTTTTACATAAATCAAATATTTTACTATAGAAAACATTAAAAACAAAAATGCACATTTTTGTAAATTTTGGTATTTTATTACATTAAAGTTATTAAGTTTAAATGTTTAATAACTAACACAAAATCTGTTCATTTTATTACATTTCTTTGTGTTGCTTTTTAAATAAAACATATTTGAAATATTTTACTTTAGAAAACATTTTAAACAAAAATGTTAGTAATTTTAGTAAATATTGGCATTTTATTTAATGTTGTTCATTAATATATTAATTCGGTTAATTTGATTAATTTTTTCCTCATAACTTTAAGAAAAACGTTACTATAGATTTGAAATAAAAATAAATATAATTTTTGGAAATAAATAAAAATATTTTAACTACATTAGTCAACATTTCTACAAGTGGATCAAAACCTTTCATCAAAGTTATACGTGAATTTTGAACAATACCCGTTCTTGTCTTAGGACAACTTTTAACTCTATTGATCCACTTCAAATGTTGACCACTGTATAACCATAAATCATAAATATATATATATTAATTAAAATATGAATATACAAATATCAATGTTTTGATGCACTTTGCTTCATCACTGTGTGTGTCTCTCTTAGATAAACGCTTCATGTTGGGTAAAGGTGTGAAGCGTAAGCTGGAGCAGGAGGAAGAGGATGGTGTGATGGCGATGGAGGCGTCGTCGCACACCTGCTACTGGTTTCAGCGGCAGACGGTGCTCAACCTCTCCTTACTGAAGCTGCACACCCGGCCGGGACACGGCGAGCCGGACCTGGCCCGCAGGGTGCTCATCACGAACACACTCCGGCACATCCAGGACGAGCTGAGAGGAGAGGAGTGTGTTTCCAGAGCGCAGACTCCCTCGTCTCCTGTTATGAAGGACAGTTTCAGCACAGCACTGGCTGAAATCGAAGCTCTGTGTCCGACAGTGGGAATAACTGCTTTATTCTCCACATCCGACCAGGATGTGCCGGACTTCACTAGTGGCACTGACTCGGATAATTCAGGAGAACTGAGAGATCCAGATCCAGATCTCTCTGAAATGCACAGCATTGTGGACTCCTCTATTTCACTCTCTGACTCCGCCCCATTCACATCTAGCCACGCCCCCTCATGCCTCGCTGACTTCTCATTGGACGATTTCCTGTTCACGGAAATAGACAACTTCCTGTTCGACAGCACCCCGTGCAGTTCATCCCTGAGCGTTTCCATGGTAACGGACGACCTCGTCAAGACGCTCACTGGTTACGGAAACGGCGGGACGAGCCAATCGGCTCTTCCGTCCAATCAGACGTTCAAACTTGATCTGAACGAACTGGATCACATTATGGAGGTTTTGGTTGGGTCATAACTTGACAGGCGTTTTATACTTTTTGTACTTGCATCAGGAAATATTAAGGTCGGTTTTTCTGTATTATGGGATGTACAGCAAAAAGGTTACGTATATATGCGTATGTTCGTATATTTATTTTGATACAGTAGCAATGTGATGTAATATATTGCAGCCATTTTGTAATATCATTATGATGTGATAAAGTGATATTTTAATACATTTTTCTTGTGGAAATTTGATATGAATTACACTATTTTAGTATTTAAAAATTTTAAATAAAAGAAATTCCAAGATGAAATTGTGTTCAGTTTGTCCAATTAAATACACACATGAATGAAAGTCTGAAAGAATGATTTCTCAGCAAAACAGCATTTTCTCTTAAATTATTTTAATTTCTTGTGTACACTTAAAGAAAATTTACACACTAGTTTGTTTTTTTCAAAGAACCCAGGCATGCGCGATTGACCTCGGTACAGGCTCTTTAGAGATATCATTCATCTGTATGAGTTTTCCATAGGAATTTTCCCATAACAATTTTTACATGATCCATAGTTTGACTGTACACAGTCCGAAGCCACAGTTAACTATGTAAGCAGTTCTTCTGTATGTCTTTACAATGTGCAAAATCCTCCAGGAGACAGAATAAACAATGACACACACACACACACACACCAAAAAAAAAGAACTGGGAGGAAAAAAAAAAAAAAAAAAGCCAAAAGATGGGAAACTCTTTACAGATGTTTTCTGGTGAACATTTCCCATCATGCACTCCTGGCGTACAGGACCACTGTGACGGCAGACGTCCTCCAAAAGAGTTGCTTAGGATTTGGCAGATTAAATAAAACACAGATACGGCATGACCAAAAACACAATGATGACAGGAAAATGAGCAAAACGTTACAGCAGATATTGGTCCCTTATTCTCAATACAGCTATATATATATATATATTCAAGTTAATCATTCATTCAACCATTCCTTCACTACATTACAGTCCGAAGCCAGTGGTTTCAACTTACATTAAAAAGTAACAAACAACAAAATAAGCAGCAAAAATATTGAGGAAAAGCTGTCGTTTCTATAGTTGTTGATGGACTCTGTCAGTGAGGAAAGCAAGTTCATTCTTAAACTATTCGCACGAAAAAAAGAAGAAAAAAAAGGATTTTGTGTTCACTAGCGCATGTGTGAAATCAAAAAAACTAAAACCTACAAGTAATACCAATATTGATTGTAATGTAATAGCCAAAACGATTAAAAAAAAGTCCTTTGTTACGCAAAATCAAAAGGAAATTTTGCAGGCGGTTTGATTTCAAGTCTATATAACTACGCATTTATATATCTAAATACAAATCAGATCATTCACATAATCATTTGTGCCACTGAAGGACTTTTAAGCCAGTGTTTCATAAAAACAAACAACCGAAAACAGCAAGTGCCTCTCTCTCTCATTAACTTAACCGTGAAGGATAATCGAAAGGAAACTCTCATCCCTGATTATATACAGATTGGCTCTAATATAAACACAAACTCTTTTCCTATTGTCATTCTACAAATAAAATGATCAGTTTTTTTCTTCTCTGGAGCGATCGATCATCAGCTGATTATCTCACACACTCTTCTCTTAACATAGCATGATGTATTTGAACTTAAAAACGCCCAGGAAAATGACACACACACAAAAAAAAGGAGCTAGAAAACCAAAAGGATGAAATTAAAATCATGTGGAGTAAACTGGAGAGCGACACACAGAGACGGAGGCGGAGAGAAGAACGCGTCAGTCGGGCAGGAGAGGAGTCAGCGTGGAGGGGAACATGAGGACTTTAGCCTGCATGAACGACAGATCCGGCAGGCCCGAGATCACTCGCTGAGCCTCGGCGCTCAGATTCTCCTCCTTCTGCGCAGGCTTTCTGCTGAGAGAGAGCACACACGTCAGACCGATCAGGAAAACATCAGAGACAGAGAGATCAGACATATCAGATATTAGCAAGATATATCAAACCAGACAAATCAGATTAAAGTAAGAGAAATATCGGATCAAAGATATTAGACATATGTGACCCTGGACCACAAAATCAGTCACATGGGTATTTTTTTATTATTGAGATGTATGCTTAATCTGAAAGCTGAATAAATAAGCTTTCCATTGGTGTATGGTTTGTTAGGATAGGACAATATTTGGTCGAGATACAACTATTATAAAATCTGGAATCTGAGGGTGCAGAAAAATCGAAACATTGAGAAAATCTCCTTTAAAGTTGTCCATGTTGGCGATTGTGCTGCATTCACTCACAAAAATAAATGATTTATATATTTACAGTAGGAAATTTACTAAATTTCTTCGTGGAACACGATCTTTACTTAATATCCCAATGATTTTTGGCATAAAAGAAAAATCGATAATTTTGACCCATACAATGTATTGTTGGCTACTGCCACAAATATACCCGTGCGACTTATGATCCAGGGTCACATATTAGTAAGAGATCAGGCAGATCAGAGAGAGATACGTTTAGAAAAAGAGATTACAGATAAGAGACAGAGAGATCGGACTGATCAGAGAAAGAACGAGATCAGGCAGATCAGAGAGAGATCAGGCAGGGGTGTGTTTCCCGAAAGCATCGTTAGCCAACTGTGGTCAAAGTTCTGTCCTTATCAGCAGTTCAACGAGCATTCACAGGATCGCAAAGTTGTGGCTGAAACGACAGCTCTCGACCTGTGGTTAGAAGCAGTTTCTTGTTTGTATGACATGTGGACTTAATAAATCCTTTTCTGAGGCCAAATAAGCAAGCTGACATTCAGTACAACCTGTGTCTTTTATTTAGAATAAATACAAATGTCATTTACCTCTTTTAGCTTTAGTTTTTAGATTTAAAGCGTCGTTTTTGAAGAGTGCGCATGTGCGAAGCAAAATAACTGGGAAAAATGAGATATAGTCCTCAGATGCCGTGTTCGGAATTTATAGCAAAACATCTGGCACTAATTCGATCTCAAGCAGTTTCATTAAAAGAAGTTATTAGCCGACTCCAACAGGTGCGTGACATCATTAACTAACGTGGTTAAACGACAACTTTGCGACAATTAGGTTTCGGGAAACAGTCGTGACTGGCTAGTTGATTTCTTCAACGATGCATCGATAGTGAAACAATGAGTTTCTGAAGCAGCGAGTTACGTTGTTATACGGGAAACACCCCCCGAATCAGAAAAAAGACCAGACAAATCAGAGAAAGATATCAGACTCATCTTTATAACAGCTTTTCTACATTTGTGCATTACATGTGTGTGACACCCTAAATTAGTAGCTACTAGGGCTGCACGATGAGGAAAAGCTGCGATGTGCGATAACATTGTTTAATATTGCGATGACGATATGACTTGCGATAAATATTCAAATGTGAATGTTAGCTATACTGTTCCCATGTCTTAGTGCTTTAATAGGTTCTTTGCGTGTTAGGTCAAACGTTTATTACCTGCCTGGTTCAGATTACACGATTTTAGTGTGGTTTTGGCACGATCCGTTTGACGTAGGGTGTCGTGGAGATTCGTAAACGACAACGGGCGTCGGGACGCAAGATTCGATCGTTTCGTCTCGTAGTGTGTCATAGTGGGCGACAACCTACGTCGCGTCTGCGATGCTTCACGACAGAAAGACTAGCATGTTTCATTTTTTAACGGTCCTCCATGACGGGTTGAGTGTGAGCGAGAGTGAGTGTGCACAGGTGAGTGAGAGTGCAAGCAACAGTGTGTGCGTGTGTGTGCGCGCGAGTGAGTGAGGGACAGTGAGTGTGTGTGTGTGCGCGCGAGTGAGTGAGTGAGCGAGCGAGGGACAGTGAGTGTGTGTGTGCGCGCGAGTGAGCCAGTGTGTGTGTGCGAGTGAGTGAGTGAGCGAGGGACAGTGAGTGTGTGTGTGTGTGCGAGTGAGCCAGTGTGTGTGTGCGAGTGAGTGAGTGAGCGAGGGACAGTGAGTGTGTGTGTGCGCGCGAGTGAGTGAGCGAGGGACAGTGAGTGTGTGTGTGCGCGCGAGTGAGTGAGCGAGGGACAGTGAGTGTGTGTGTGCGCGAGTGAGTGAGTGAGCGAGGGACAGTGTGTGTGTGTGTGCGCGAGTGAATGTTTGCTAGTGAATGTGTGCGTGTGACGGCACGCGATGACTGGTTGGAAAGCAACGTGTAGTCTGACATGTTTCTTGTCCACGACATGACAAGATTTTATGAGTCTAAATCGTGTAATCTGACACCGTGACTATCGTAACAGACACAAAAATCTTTTAATCTGAACCAGGCGTTATTCATCGTGTCAGGCTGTCTGTTGCGATGAGTTCATCGCGCGAGTTCATATCGCGATGACGATGAAAATTCGATGTATCGTTCAGCCCTAGTAGCTACCACAATTTATAACATCCCGTTCTTAAAGGGTTAGTTCACCCAAAAATGAAAATTCTGTCATTAATTTCTAGCCCAAACCCGTAAGACCTTTGTTCATCTTCTGAGGACAAATGAAGATATTTCTGATGAAATCGGAGAGCTTTCTGTCCCTCCATTGGAGCAGCGTAACTAACACGTTCAAGCCCCAGAAAGGTAGTAAAGACATCATTAAAGTAATCCATGTGACTCCAGTGGTTTAATTTGATGACACAGGTTACAAAAATGTACCTCTATATTTACAAAATAATATTATCCAAAGTGCGTTCACGGAACAACTTCCGGTCTCGAGTCGACAACAAGCATGTGTCGTGGTGTCAATGGACTGCAGGTCAATATTAAATAAAATAAATAAAGTGGTAAATCATGTTTTTTTGTGCAAACAAAGCACTTGTGTCACTTCATCAAATTAAGGTTGAAGCGCTGGAGTTACTTTAATGATGTCTTTACTACCTTTCTGGGCCTTGAAAGTGTAATGAAAGCTCTCAGATTTCATTAAAAAGATTTGTGTCCTGAAGATGAACGAATGTCTTACAGCTTTGGATCGACATGAGGGTGAGTAATTACGACAGAATTTACATTTTTGGGTGAGCTAACCCTATATTTGATCAGACTTACAAAAGTTAAAAAATGTCCACACAAAGTAGGATTAAAAATGCAAATAAATAACCATATATCTAAGGATAAAAACTGGACGACAACCACTAAATGAAATTAAACCTAGTGCTGCACATAACACAGTTTGCAACATGTAAGAGCTGCAATGGTTTCAATTTTGTGTAAAAGCGTGGCAGTCGGATCAAATAATGAGTCCATGCCCACAGATATCCAGCATCCCTGTAAACTCGTGCGTGTGTGTGTGTGTGTGTGTGTGTGTGAACGAGTGAGTCTCACTGACCTGGTGGAGGTGCTGGTCTTCTCGACGGTGGACATGAGGCGAGCGAACGCATCCACAACTCTCCTGCCCCCCCCGCTGACGTCCAGCTTGGCTTGGGTCAGCTCGTACAGCTCCGGGTCCACGCCTGCACACGCATATCACACACATATCAGAACACCTGTGTGATACACCACCACACGCGCGCATCAGGGTTTGAAATTAACACCCGCCAACTGCGGGTAAAACCATAATAAAGCTGTCAGATCACTGGCCGATTTGGCGGGATACTTATTATATTTACTCACTTTGCTGGGGAAGTTTGTGTAAGCCAAATCTGCACAGATTTAGTGCAAATACTGAACTCGTGAGTCATCATGATCTATTAAATACAGCGTATTGAGCAGAATCTGCGCATATCTGGCTTACTTAAACACACACGTCACTACACAACAAATAACGGTGTGCTTCTTCATTTGCATTGAAGCAAAAGCGAAGATTAAAAAGCGTTTGGTTAACAGAAAAGACTGTTATATGTTCTTTGTACTGAATTGATCTGTCCACCTAAAACACATTTTTGGTAAAAAGGATGAGAATGAAAGAGTAAGAGAGGAAATGCTGGATGACAGGATTTTGTTTGAATAAGAAATGAATATATGAAATCCAAATTTTATAATATATATACAGAAGTCAACATTTGAAGTGGATCAAAACCTTTCATCAAAGTTATACATGAATTTTGAACAATATGATGAACTTTGATGAACTTTTTTGATCCACTTCAAATGTTAATGTGTTTAATTTATTTTATTTTCCTTTTCTTTTTCTTTGGCTAGTAGAAGTTCTGAATGGCCGGTAACTTAAAAATTTAGTAGCCAAATTGGCCGGTGAGTGAAAAAGTTCATTTCAAACCCTGGTACGCATACGAGAACGGTCGTCTGAAAGGACGGTTAAAGATATGGATGCAAATAGAGCCGAGATCATGAACACACACACAGCGCTGGTGTTAAACAGCAAACCTGGTATGGAGGTGGCCGGACCGGAGGGCGACTCGTCCACGGGGCCGAAAAAATCGAGGTTGAGCAGAGACGAGCCTCCACTCGCTTCAGAGAGAACGAGGGATGATGAAGAGAGGAGAAGGGTTACGGACAGACAGAGAGAGAGAAAACAGGAGAGCAGAGGTTGACATATACGCTCAGATCTGGATTAGTGTTGAAATCTACATGAGCAGATTAGTGTTGCTTTCTGTTAGCGAGAAGCATTCGTGAACATCCAACATTAGCATAGAGACGGCTACTGTACGACTGCTAATCTACAGGCTAGCGTCACACCGACAGACGC
The DNA here is from genome assembly GCF_949319135.1 of Squalius cephalus. NCBI lineage: Eukaryota > Metazoa > Chordata > Actinopteri > Cypriniformes > Leuciscidae > Squalius > Squalius cephalus. The sequence continues at coordinate 15,643,820 of NC_137123.1, forward strand.
TCGAGAACAAGAAGAGCTTAGCTCCTCCATTCTCCTCTGTGGTGTTAGTGAGAGAGACGAGAGGTGGCTGTTACCGTCCAGAGGGTTTGTAAGGCCACTGCTGCTCCAGTCAAACTGAACGGGAGGAAGAGACTCCTGACGGGGAAAGACAACATCATATCACAACAAAGTAATGCAAAAAATAAAACATCTCGATATATTTTAAAATGTGTGATTATTTTATTTACTGATTGGTGCATTAGCCTTAGAAATGTGCCGTTTTTTGCATTTTTAATCCTAATTTTGTGTAACTATTTCCACTTTTTTTAAGTTTGATCAAATAATAAATCAAGAAAGGGATGCTATAAATTGTGGTAGCTACTGATTTTGGATGTTTCATCACAAAAGCAATGCAAAAATAATAATAAATCTTTATCATTTGCACTTTGTGATGCTACAAGCAATCAAGCAGGTGAGATTTGCTATATACAACCTATATATATATAAACATGGTAAAAACATGGTAACCATGTATGAATGCATATTTGTCATTTTAACTGAACTCAGGACTGGTGGTGCTTAAGATATTGTTGGTCATTCAGTGTTTCTGTAAAAAGAAAATAGATAATAGAAATAGATAATACTGATTATTATTAAAAGATAATAATACTACTATTAATTCTACTACTAATAACTAAATACAACGCACACTAAGGATTGATGGGCTGCTGGGCTCATGAATATTAATCACATTTTCAGCGTTCACTCAAACTGATTTGCTGAAATCAAAACAGGGTTGAAGGCCAGCCAATGAGATTGCCATTTGCGCATTAGCTCCGCCCACTACCTGAGAAACCGGCATATCTTCTTAAAGGGATAGTTCACTTTGAAATTAAATTTTGGTATGTTTTAGCTTACCTCAAGGGCATCCAAGATGTAGGTGTCTTAGTTTCCGCAGTAATTTCAATTTTGATATTTTTAGGTCAAACCGTTCTTGTCTGTCAGTCATATAATGCAGGTCTATGGTCACTATCTCAAAGAGCATGCACAGAGAAGTCCAAATTAAACAATTCCCCATCGTAAGTACACATTGATGGCCTAAGACACGAAACGAGCGGTTTGTGTGAGAAAACAAACAGTATTTATATCGTTTTTACCTCTTGTACACTTTCCAGCGCTTGCGCAGACTAAGCCAGAACGCGCGCACACGTCACACAGCAGGATGCGCGCGCGCCCTCAGATCACTTGGACGTGGTTGTGTAGAGGTAAAAACTATATAAATACTGTCCGTTCCATCAATGTGTACTTACATTTAGGAGTCATTAAATCATGTTTAATTTGGACTCTGTGCATGCTCTTTCAGATAGTGACCATAGACCTGCATTATATGACTGACAGACAAGAACGGTTTGACTTAAAAATATCAAAATTGAAACTACTACGGAAACAAAGACACCTACATCTTCGATGCCCTTGAGGTAAGCTAAAACATACCAAAATTTTATTTCAAAGTGAACTATCCCTTTAAAAGTTCACTGAGCTGCAATGAAATAGTACAGATCGCTTGACGGAGAGCGAAACCCTCAAGCGCTCAATAAGAGTGTTCAGCGAGTCAAAATAGATCTATGCTAAAATTATACTTAGCCTCGAACACACACTGGCAAATAAAATCTAGGAATTTATTAGCTAATGGCTACTTATACACATTATTTAATCGCCCAGAGTAAAGATTTACTCGCATATACATTGTAGAGGGTTGTATATAGTATATATCCTCCCACACAAATGTAATGTATGTACACGGATAACTCTATACTTATATATCCAACTTTATATAGAGCTGAGCGATAATATCGTTACATTTTGCAACCATACAGACAATCATTGAGATCTCGCTTTATCTGAGTATACATTATGTATGCGGATATATGCTGCAATATTGCTATTTCTGAGTGAAGCGTTTGATCAGATGAAGGTCAGTGAAGGCGCTCACCTGCGCGGCGTCTGGAGGACAGGTGCTCAGCTCCGAGACGACTGCAGGAGATTGTGCTATCGAGGCGATCATCTCAGCGGCGGAGACGGGCTTCACCGGCTCTTTCGTGGGTTCCAGCATCCCCTGCACACACACAGATCAGGTCTCAGATCACTTTCTTTCTCTCTTCTAAATGTCGTAATCATTTGTTAACAAACAAGTATTCATTACTTCAATGAGTCATTGTTTCTGCCTTAAATTATTACATCGTTTAAATTAATAAACTTTTAGCTAACTGTGATTTTTGTATGTGTAGATTTCTGAAATGCATAACTTAGACAGTTTCCTCTGACACGATGTGTATTGTGAAAAGCGCTATACAAATAAATGTGAATTGAACTGAATGATTGATTAAACACACTGGTTTAAAATAAACCAGCATCACACACACACACACACACACACACACACACAGATCGCCTGCAGCTGGGCTCGACTCACCAGACTGGCAGCGTACATTGGCACAATTACAGGCTGCTTTTTATGGCCCGTGAACAGCTGAGGAGAAAGAGACACAAACAGAAGAGGAGAAAAGTTAAAGAGGCATATTATTGAGTCTTGATTAGTTTTTAGGGTCTACTAGAACAGCTTTTCATGCTTGAATGTTCAAAACACATTATTTTCCCCATATAGTGTGCTGTGATTGGTCAAGTGTGTTTGGGAAATGTCCCGCCCCCTTACCATAACCGCCAGTTTCAACACACTACTAACTAACTCAACCAGGCCCCGCCCCTTTATTCTGCATATTAATTATTTAAATGAGGAATACTGTGACGTGTTCATTCCCGGAAGAAACTCAAGACTACACTGTCAAAAAAAATGCTCAAATAAATAATAAAGCTGCCGAACAATATGTAGATGTGGTGAGTAGAAATGGACTGTTTCTGAATGGCAGTGTGCTATCTTTTGTTCATCTAGTACATTACGCTGTGTGTTGAAGCGTGTTTTCTCAGGTTACTGATGCACTTACACCGTTTTATGCACTTTTGTAGCCTAATTTTCCTTGCATGCACATTAAGGAAATTATATTTTACGTAAGAACAAATGTTTCAAAAGTTAATGCACTTTAAAAAGTGAATGATGCGATGCTTGATTTGGTTTATATTTGCTTTTGCGCTCACTTGCGCCCTCTTGTGGGCATACAGTACTTTCCCCCATAAAATTAAGTATTGTCTTAAGAATTTGAATACAAGTCGAATTTTGCTAATATTTCAGAAAGAAATTCTAATTTAGCTTTTCAGCCATTCTGAAAGCCCTAGTTCAGAAACAGTGGCTACGTTTACAAGCACAACTTCTGTTTCAATCGATTTCCGATTGACGAATCCGAACGTAGTGTTTACAACTTTACATGAACGCTAAACATGTGATCGGGTTGATGTTCGCGTTTATGTCACAAGCTTCAAATCGGAATAGATTTTTTGACATGCAATGAATATATTCTGCACGAATATAAAGAGTTTGTATGTGCCTTTTGCTCATGATAACCATCTCCTAAATTGGTTCATTATTTGTTTTAAACAGCCGACTTAATATTTATCCATTTCTGATCAGAATTTGGAGACAATGAGCATATGAACCGTTGTGCCGTGCTGCTAATATTCATCACGCAGTAAAAATGCCCCTCCCATCTGCATCGTCTGTGGATGAGAGTCTGAAACAAAGACTGGTGGGACATTGTCCTGCTCCACTTCACAGACGCTGAGTGAAAGGAGAAGTTTAGAATGACGGGACACTCATTTATACGACACTTTATTCAACATGAACAACAGCTTGTTCCCCGCGTCACACGTCATTACTCTATTTCAATGTCATTGCACATGCGCAGTCCTTTCAGTCTCGGTTTTCAATCCGATCAAGTGTTTATGTGTTCTCTCGATCGGATTAGAAAAGGAATAAACCCCCCCTTTCAATACGATCGAAAATACATTTGGATCGAGCTCAATCGTATCGATTAAGGTGTTTACTTGAAGGCTTTTCAATCCGATTGAGCCGTCAATCCCATTACTAACGGATTATTTGGTTGTGTGTAAACGTAGCCAGAGACACTGATGTAGAGAATAACACCCGCTGGAGGGACTTTGTAACTTTTTCATGCTCAAACATCAAGAATACACACTAAAGAAAGTTAAACATGGTCCACTTTAAAGACAAAAAACTTTTTTTCACAATCCAACTCACTATATTTCTGGTGTCAATGCCGAGAGAGCAGAGCAGGGCTTTATTGGTGTGAGAGCCGCCCCACTGGTACCGGAGCCCGTAGGCATTGTTAACATCCTGAAGCTGCTGCCACACGTCCCGCAACGCCCTACAGAACCCACAGGAGGAGACAGAGACCACAGCAAAACCATGAAGACTTCATTACAGCATCTGGCCCTCAGCAAACACACTCGCGGCTCCTCACCCGTCGTCTCTGTGTTCCTGTTCGGATGTGTCAGGGGGTTTGAGGAAGGTGTTGAGCGTGGTCACGTCTTCCTCCACCCGAGGGGCGAGAACCAGCTCGAAACTGGCCTGGAAGATCTTCTCCAAACGGCTGAACAGCGCAGTCTTAGTGGAAAACACATCAGAAAACAACGGCTTCAACAAAGACCTTCCATGCATATATGTAATTATTTTTATTTATTTAATTTAATTTCTATTATTTATTTAATTATTTATTTGTTGATATTCAGATGTCCTGTTGATCAGATTGGGGATTGCTTTGTTGGGGCTGGATAGGGTTGCTTATGGTGGGTGGGGTGGTATAAAATGTAAAAATGCAGTTTGCAACAATAAAAATTCTATGAAAAAATAAATAAATAAAAGATTGTTCCGAAATATAGAACTGCCAGTTTAACTAAATCCAAGATAGTGGACGAGGTGAGAGAAACATTGATTATATACATAAGCAGCTGTTCAAAATGTTTGGGGTCAGTAAGATTTTTTGTTTTTGTTTTTTTAATTCAGCATTAAATTGATCCAAAGTGACAGTAAAGACATGTTTAATGTTACAAAAAATTCTATTTCAAGTAAATGCTGTTTTTTTCTTGTGATGCCAATCACATTTTCACAAAAATATTGAGCAGCACAACTATTTTCGACATTGATTATAATCTGAAATGTTTCTTGAGCATCAAATCAGAATAATTTCTGAAGGATCATGTGACCCTGAAGACTGAAGTAATGATGCTGAAAATTCAGCTTTGATCACAGGAATATATTATATTTTAACAAATCTTCACATAGAAAACAGTTTCACAATATTACTGTTGCTACAGCTCTTACTGACCCCAAACTTCTGAATGATAGTGCACATTTATTACAGAAAATGACTGATGATAATAGCCCAGTGCAATTAAAAGCTGAATATATTACCCAATATTTGTGTGTTATTGATCTTTACGCTTAGAGTGAGAGAAATTTTAAAATAAAGTGTTATTCTGTTTTTAACATGCATTTAGTTTCGACTTAATGACTAACTTGTACAGTGAAATTAATGAAAGAGATTAATGCTTAATCAGTCATGTAGAAAGAGTAAACCATCCGGTCCAGGTGCATTCCTGAATCTGGTATCATTTCCCTGCCAGTTTTCAATCCCTTTCACCGTTTAGGACAACAAATTGAGGAACAGAATGGGACAAAGTGAAAAACAGTGAATATAAATCAACCAACTAATATTTTAGATAATCAGACCTACCGTTGTGCAACTTTTGCGCTCCTCCGCACCAGTAGGGGGCGCTGTAACCGCCTGGCTCCCGTGCCATTCGTCTCCAGTTTTTTCAGTACACAATGAATCCTGTTCCTGCCCGAACGTTGCCCACGATTCCTCTCCATTCTGGCTCTGATCCGGCTCAGAGAAAGCCTGCCATCCTCCGGTATCACCGGCATTGTCCACCTGCGCGGAGCTGAAATCCGCAAAACTGTCACTTCCAGGAAACTCTGCAAACGTAGTTGCTTCCTCACCTGCCAAATCCGTTTTACTAGGTTCTTGTGATGCGTCAAAATCGCCAAATTCATCGTCTTCACCCTCCATTTTGGGGTCCGTTTCGGCCTGAGCGACTAGCGTTGTGGCCCCCTGCTGGTCAAAATCAGCAAATCCAGTCACGCTAAATGAGCTAGCGTCGCCAAAGTCCCCGAAATCTCCGAAATCCTCATCGTCGTCCTCGGCAAGTTGGCTGTGATCAGCCGGAGTGGCAGTGTCCTCCTGAAGCGGAGGCGAAGGAACGGATCCCGTCGTGCTAAAGTCGCCGAATTCTTCGAGTGCGTCTGTCGATAGCGGCCGACCGAAGGAAGTCTCTGTTTCCGTCTCCGTTTCTTCGTTCTCTGAGCCTTTCTCATCTGATTGTTCAGCACTACATCTCTCCTCAGAGTCGGGCGAAATGCCGCTATCATCGGCTATACCGTTAATGGCTAGCGGTTGCGCTGTGCTAACAGCTTCAGTAGCATCAACTTCTAGATCCTTTTGATCTAAATCCGACCCTTCATGGAAACTCAAGCTGCCGTTGCTGAGACCTTCCAAGTTTTCCAAAGGGAATCCAAACCCTGTGTTTCTCGAATCCCTGCTGTCGTCCACTTTACTAGCTCCTCGCACTTCAACAACACCGTCGCTAATGTCGTTCTGCGCCGGTTGATTTGAATGTTCCCAGTCTGTGTTTGAAGGCTGGTTGTGTTCAGCATTTGAAAAAGCAGCGAAATCTGCAAAATCATCTGGACTTTCATTGTTTTTGCGTGGCGTAGGAGGGCTTCCTACTTGGTCTAACGTTGCAAATCCGTTCGTTAGCACTTCAGCGGTGCCATTGCAGTCGCTATCAGTCCGAGATCCGGTTGCAAACTCCAGGGACGTGATGTGAGCTTGATGCTCGGTCAACTTTTTAAGTTCCTCCACACTAACCGTTCTGCCATTGGGCGTCCCAGTCTGGCTAGGCACCACGCCATTAGCCTTAGCGGTTTGAGACGACAGTCCCACGATTCTCCCGTTGCTCAGTAGCTCCGGCGGCGAGGTGGCGTTTAAAGCCCGATTCTGGTTGAACGAGGTGGGCGTGTCGAACTCCGAGAAGCTGGTGCTGTTCGGGACGCCGGTGAAGTCGCTGAATTCATCGTCCTCGTCCTCAACGCCGTCCTCCATCGGGGGGGGAGAGGAGGAGTACATGCGTATCACGTCAGGCTCCATGGGGACCTGAGCAGAAACACACGGCCAAGAGCTCACGCCTGCAGCAGATTAGCAAAGCAATGTACACTAGATTAGCATCATGAATATGACTGTGGCAAAACAAGTACAAATTGTAATCTTACAGACCAGTATCTTCCAATGAGACACAAGGCAAGATTTTGGCAACTACTAGATCTAGATTTGTGATTGTTTGAGAAAGTGTTCTTGGCAAATGAAACTGCATGATTAATTTAAATAAAAGACAAATATATGCGCTGCATGTTTCAGAGTGAAGCGCAGCACCGTGTTCATTTACACACGAGCAGCTCATGATCCAGTGTTTTTTTTATTTTATTTTTTTATTTTACATTTTACAAAAAAGCAAAGGAAAACAAAATACATTTATAAAATGTATACAACTCAATGAATGATAATATCAACAGAAACAACAATATAAATAATTATTAATATCATCCACCATTAATAACGATAATATAAAAAGGGTGATCCAGTGTTTTAAGTCTCAAATTGAGCTGCTCTTAAACACTGGATTATGAGCTCCTTGTGTAAATGATAAAGGTTTGTGTTTACATAATATATGTGTGTGTGTACTGTGTGCAGTATACACACATGCATGTATACATTTAAGAAAAAACTGTTATATAAAATATTTATATTTATATAGGCTATATATATATATAATATATACATTCTTAAATATATACATGCATGTGTGTGTGTTTATATATACAGAATAATTATACACAGTACACACACACATATTATGTAAACGCATACTTTTATTTTGAATGCGCTAGATCGTTTCACAGCCCTAATTCACTCTGAAACATGTAGTGTTTGCGTGTGTGTGTGTGTGTGTGTGTGTGTGTGTTTAATTAAATCACAGCCTTTGTAATTTAATAATCACATCTATTCATCTTTTTGTGGATTTGGGAACGCAATATAGCCTACGCCAAACATCTTCCCATACTCTTCACCAAAGCTTTAAGAGCTCCTTGAGTTTTTCCACTAAAATAAAAGATTGATTTTTTTAACATTTTAATAAGAATAAATTAAGACAGCAATAAATATTATTATTGTACTTTTTCAGTTGTACAGTAAAATATAATTATTGGTATATTTTTCTTAATTACTTATTTTAAAATTTTACAGTGATATATAATATTAGTAATAGTTTTTGTTTAGTTTAATATTTTTATTTAGTAATAACAGTAATCATAATAAAAAAATTATATTATTATTTTACAGTCTTATTGATATAACAACCACACAAAAACATTTAAATCACAATTTTTAACATAATTTTTTTTTTTTTTTTTACCCCAAAATTGTGCGGCCGGCCCTACAACGCAAGTGCCATGGTGACTGTTGGAAAGCTATTAATATAATTAAAGTGTCAGGATGCCCACAGGATTAGTCCAAAACTGTAATTACATTTAATTTGAAATGGAAAGAGTCATTTGGAAATGATTTCTGACACACAAAGAGAGTCACGCCTTCTGCAACGCTGCATGTTTTAAACAGCAGGAGTTTCTGCACACGCTTCCTCCTTAACCAACACGAGCCTCGCTTTTCTACATCAGCGTCTAATCACTGCAAACACATGAAACACTTTCACTTCTGCGCTACAAAAACACTAAATATTACATTTTAGTGAGTGAATAATCCCACACTGCTTGTGCTTTAATACCTTAAAAGGAGCTTTTGAGACAAGAGACAACCATCAATAAATGTTCTTAATCTTGATATGAATAATCCTGTGTTAATTATGTCTATTCAAAGCACTGATAACCACTGCAATCCCACTGAACAATCGCTTCCTGATGGCGCCGCTCACTAGAAAAGTGCTTCACAGACACCGGCTCTTGTTGTCTAACTCAAATCAAATCAACGAGAGTAAAACCAGACAGATTGTCTTCAAATTAGACACTAATTAAGTGCTAATACTAGGAGAAGTAGTGGAGCAACAGGGAAACCGGATCAATTCAGGGAGTCGTGAATAAATAAACCAGAAGAATTCAGTCACTGAATGCAATTATTTACAAAGTAGAGAAAAAGCACAAACCAAATAAAACGGTCTATTGTCCTGGGAACTGAAAAAAGGCTCAAACAATGACATGATCTTTGCCAAACCACAGTTTACATTCGCACCACTTTAGTGACACATATGCCATTTAAAGGTTTCTCTGTTCTAGCACAAACACACAAAAACGTACCAGAAAGCATCAGATTTCCAATTGAATAATTTACTATTCTGTTTCATATTATTGTAAATTGAATGAATAAAAATTAACATGCGATGAAGGACATCATCATTCATTTGATCAGATTGACAGAAATACTATATTTTCCTATAAGGATAAATCCATTTAAATGGCACTACATCTATAAATATCTATAATCATAACTCAACATTCATATTACTCATATGATGACTGTATTGCAGTACTTTAACTCTTCTGAGGTACAAAAGCAACGTTTGATTACATTTTGCTGTTAAATGAAAGTTTTCGAGTACATAGGACACACTTTAAGAGAACAGTTATTAAATCAGTGATTTCATATAAATAAACTGATTTTAATATAACAGCTGTCAAGAAACAGCAGGCCTACAGGACATAAACTGATACAACTTTCCATAATAACTAACGTACACAAACCAGCTGAATGGATTAGTTTAGCCTAAACTGTATTTATCCTAGATTAAATCCGAATTAAACTGACATTTAGTCTTTTGGACAGAATCGAATCGTTTTGGTGATGTTTACATTCCGGCTAGCAGTTAGCAATTAGCCGTTAGCCTGATCACAGCAGGGAAATTACACCTGACAGCATAAACTGAGTTATTTCTCACTGTCAAAACAAGCTGCTTCTTTCTAAACAATGGAAAAAGTTGCCTTAACAATCATGTTATTTTTCTCTAGGTGATTTAGAAGCGCAAACTTATTCAGTTAGCATGCAAACTCAATGTAGCATCAGAACCCATTGATTAACAAGGGCGATGCTAGCAAGCTAACACTAGCATTAGCCTCGATGCTAACGGCTAGCTCTCGCGCAGCTGTCAATCATCTTCTTACCTCAGGAGTCCGGAGTGATGCGTCCATCCTCACGGCGAGCATCTGTAGCTCTTACATACACACACAACTGGCTCGAGCTCTCTCTGTCAGTCTGTGTGTGTATGTGTGTGTGTGTGTGTATGACAGTGTGTGTGAGTATCCTGCTCTTTTCCCGAGGATTACCCAGCATGCATCAGGGGCTGTGGTGTGGCACTTCTGGACTCTCATGTTGATTGGTCGAAGCTGATTTGGGAAATTTCAACTAAACCCAGCACTGAATTACTAACATGTAAAAGTCAGAAATACATTTTTATGTATAAAGACCCAATTTATACTGTGACAAATTAATATTATAAATGTGTTAAATATCATTTGGAAAATATATTAAGTTACTCACTATAGTGCTGTATTATATTGTATTATTAATGTTATTATTTATGTATTATTAATAAACATTTATTTATTGTTATTCATTTGTATTTATTTATGTAATTAATGTATTTTGTACATTGTAATCTTATTTTAATCTATTTTTTAATATTTATTTTAATCTTTATTTTTTTTGAAAAAAATTTGATAAGGTTCTACCTAAATAATCAATTTATACTGTTGAATATTATTATTATAAATACATTCAAGCATAATTTGAAAAATGTTTAGTTTCTATTTAGTTACATTATTTTTTCTATTTATTTATTTAAATCTTTTTTATTATTTATGCATTTTAGGAAATACATTGTTTTGCCTAAAACTAAATTTATACTGTGAAAAAAATATTATTATTAATATGTGTAAAATATAATTTGGAAAATATTTAGTTTCTATTCAGTTCCATTACGTTTTTTCTACTGTACTGTTATATGTTTTATTTATTTTATTATTTTAATCTAATCTAATCTAATCTAAAATATTTGCTTTAATAAAATTTTATTTTAATAAAATGGTTAATATTTATTATAATGTACTTTTTATTATGTATTTAAATTTATTGTATTATTATTATTATTATTACTACTACTTTTTTATAATTTATTTTACACTCTGCATGATTTGTTTTTCTCTAAACATTTTCATGGACCCAAATTTGAAATAATATAATATAATATAATATAATATAATATAATATAATATAATATAATATAATATAAACACTATACTCCCTCAGTAGGTTTTTCTACAGATATTGAATCAAGCCAGGATCATTTTCTGGATCCAGAGCAAATAAAATAGCACATTTCACATATCTACTGAAAGGAAAACGATTAAGAAACAACTCTACTATAATACTCAGTCATCAGGAAGCAGAATAGAGATAAGAACGGCAACAGGAAAACCGAAGCCAAGAGTTTACAGCACAATATGCAGGAAGACGACAAGAGTCTTATATTTCCATGAGCTGGAAACATCCAAATGAAACTCTCCAGACAGGGAGAGAAATGTTCACGTAACAGGACGGCGATACTCCAGTCATAGTCATGTTTTAAACATCTCTCTGTACCTCAGTATAGCTAAACTTTCACTCGTACGTTGTTTTTCTACAAGCTCCTGGTTTATTCAAATGATCTACAGTACTGGTCAATAGTGTGTGCAGCCTTGCTACAATCATCACTCACGACACAATATCGTTCATTAGAAGACTTTTATTATGTGTATAACCGTGTGCTCACTGCTCAGTGACCATAAATACAGAACAGCCATTTAAAAGCACTGGAATGGAAAGATTTTCTCCCTGGTTTTATTCTTCTGGTCTCAAGTAACGAAAGCACCTAAAGGAACTTCACTTCATCGCGTTGTCTTGTCTCTTTAACTAAACATAAAATTCAGAGCTTTTAAGTACAAGTGCTTGTCAACGGAATAACAATGGAATGATCACTATTACTGTAAAACATACGAAACTCTCAAATCACACTGTGTAGTTTATAAACACGCATTCAGGAAATAAATAAACAATCTCACCTGAGAACATTAGCTGGAGAGCAACTGTTAAATTCAGGCAGTACGTTCATTTATAGCTTTTCATAACAGGTTCTCCAATGAAGCTTGTTAGTTGTGCATCAACATCTGGACTCATTCATTCATTCATTCATTCGTTTCTAAAGTGTGCTGTTATAAGAGTTATGGCATCTCTATTTTAACGCTGTAAAGTCAACATAAAACCAAAACTCCTTTTACCTTCTGAATTCATACTCTTGCTCTTATTGTGCTTAACTTAGTTATTTTTAATATTTTGTATTCATAATCTTTAATTTGCTCTTCCTCTGAAAAGTCTCTACTGACGTAATTTAAAGGTGCAGTAAGTGATTTCTGAGAAATGTGGATCGGACCGAGCAGCACAACACCGGGGCGTGTCCACTCAGGTGAGAGAGTGAGCCAATCAGCAGTAGGGGGCGTGTCCACTCATGATGATATAGGAGAGAGCCAATCAGCAGTAGCCAATCAGCAGTAGGGGCGTGTTCACTCGTGATAGAGGAGAGTAAGCCAATCAGCAGTAGGGGGTGTGTCCACTTGTAATAGAGGAGAGAGAGTGAGCCAATCAGCAGTAGGGGGCGTGTCCACTCATGATAGAGGAGAGAGAGTGAGCCAATCAGCAGTAGGGGGTGTGTCCACTCATGATGGGGGTGAGAGAGAGCCAATCAGCCGAAGGGGCGTGTCCACTCGGGTGAGAGAGTGAGCCAATCAGCAGTAGGGGGCGTGTCCACTCGTGATAGAGGAGAGAGAGTAAGCCAATCAGCAGTAGGGGGTGTGTCCACTTGTGATAGAGAGTGAGCCAATCAGCAGTAGGGGGCGTGTCCACTCATGATAGAGGAGAGAGAGTGAGCCAATCAGCAGTAGGGGGCGTGTCCACTCATGATAGAGGAGAGAGAGTGAGCCAATCAGCAGTACGGGGCGTTTCCACTCGTGATAGAGGAGAGAGAGTGAGCCAATCAGCAGTAGGGGGCGTGTCCACTCGTAATAGAGGAGAGTAAGCCAATCAGCAGTAGGGGGTGTGTCCACTTGTGATAGAGGAGAGAGAGTGAGCCAATCAGCAGTAGGGGGCGTGTTCACTCGTGATAGAGGAGAGTAAGCCAATCAGCAGTAGGGGGTGTGTCCACTTGTGATAGAGGAGAGAGAGTGAGCCAATCAGCAGTAGGGGGCGTGTCCACTCGTGATAGAGGAGAAAGAGTGAGCCAATCAGCAGTAGGGGGCGTGTCCACTCGTGATAGAGGAAAGAGAGTGAGCCAATCAGCAGTAGGGGGCGTGTCTACTCATAATAGAGGAGAGAGAGTGTGCTGCTGGCGACTAACAACCAACTCTTGGTTGTTTATTCTACTGTATGTTCAATTTTTGTTCTTCCTTGTCGTTCGTCATCTTCGCAAAGCATTATTTTGCTTCGCTTCAAATTTCAATTTCAAGTATCAACAATGTTTCTCTGAAATCGATTACTGCACCTTTAATAGTGTTCACCAGCAGCAGTTTTCTGGTGTAAAACGGCCACTTTTCACAATGCTGATGGGAAAAACACACTTTACAATAAGGTTCCATTTAACGTTGAGTAACTACATTAGTTACCAAGAACTAACAATGAAAAATACTTATATTAATTATTATTGTACTTTTGTAAAGTGTTACCAATTATTTACCAGAGAAAATGGTTTGCGAATGCCGTTTCATGTTGACTTCAGCAGAAGAATTATGATACTCATGAAAAGAAATGCCTCCTCACAGCTCAAAAAGAGGTTTCAAGTTCAATTCATCAGCTCTACAGATTCTAGAGTGTCCTTCAGTATCACAGACAGTCTTCACCGCTCTTTCACTTCAGTTCAGCTTGGTGATGGTCACTCCGCCGCTGATCTGAATGGTGTCGATGGACGTCAGCGGCGTCACGCGATGGTAGAAGTCAAACAGCTGATGGCCGTCCACGAGCACAAGGAAGCGCGGGTGCTCGCAATGGATCTCGACCTGAACAAACATCCCAGACAGAAAACATAAGACAGACTCATCAAAGCATGACTTCAGAAATTACAGCAGGCTCGTTTTTAATTCAACAACACAGGTTTAGGTCTGTTATTTCTGTTAAATTCAGCTGATAGTGATGGTGATACTGACCCTGAAAGGCTGCTCTGCGATGAAGGGGAAATATGGTATTGACCTTTCCTCCTCACCCCAGCTATCAGAAACACAGGCGTTTCGCAAAATCTCCCGGTCTTCGAATCGTACACACATATCCAGAGCCACGTCTTCACACCCGCACGTCAGACTGATGTCGAAACTGTCCGAGAGAGAGAGAGAGAGAGAGAGAGCAAGAACACTCAACATTGAGTTTAAATTAGAGAGTGAAGCAACCAAAACAAGGTCACGCACTCAAGAAAGTGCAAACGTCTAGACGTCGTGATTTTATCAGAAGGTTTTCTGTCCAACCTCTGAAACGCTGGAAAACAGACTTTGATCACTTGAGTTACACAGATAAGATGAAACGCACAACAGCGAGCGTCCCTGCATGTGTCCAAGGTGCGAGTGTGTGTGTTGACATGAGCTACCTGTCTGGATCTGCGTTCACGACGCCCATGATCGTGATTTTCTTCCCCGGTCGCAGTCCGCCCCGGATGCCGCCACAGAACGGCACGGCCTATCACACACAGGACAGGGTCATGAGACAAAACAACAAGCAAATACAAACAAAACGTTGTTTGCCGAGTCATTACCAGTTTTTGTTGCTCATCTTTTTGCGGTGACGTACACCGAGACTCCCCGAAAGAACTGCTCAGATTTCTGTTTCTCTGTGGCAGATAAAGCACAACCAGGAAGTAAAGAGGAAGACAAAACACATGCAAATTACATGTATGGACACAGAGCTGAACAGGTGGAAAGTAAACTTTGCTGGAAAAACTGATTCATGCGTGAACCTTTACCTAAAACGTAATGTTGCAGAGAACATAGAAATCCACGAAATGCACAATTTCAATGCTCTTTTCCTCTATACAATGAAAGTGAATGGGGACTGGACCTATCAAACCCCCAAAGGACAAAAATCACCATGAAAATATCTTAAAAGTGCCCCATATGACCTATATCCTAAGTCTTTTGAATCGAAATCATTGTTCATTAAAAATCTTCTGCATATTTAAAGTTGGCAGGCAAATACCAAGTCATTCATTTGACATGACTAAAAACAAACTTGTGTTTAAGCACCAAAGTTGTAGATAATAGTGTTAGTTAGTAGAGTCGTATGCACTACTTTTGTTCGTCGTTTTTGTTCTTGAAAGCTCCAGTCCCCATTCACTTCCACTGTAAGAGAAGCGTCAACAACATTCTGCTACACACCTCCGTTTGTGTTCCTCAGAAGTAAGTATATACAGGTTTGGAAGAACACGAGGGTATGTACATGAGTTTTAATCATTGTTATTATTATTATGGGTTTAAATCATCAACACGAGCGAATTCTCCAGTCTAGTTCACACTGCTGACACTAGTTTCCGTGTGTGACGCAGGACACTCGGCTTTCAGTCCACAGAAAAAAACACGGCGCTGGTAAAAAATACTCACAAGTTCCTGTCGGACTGCGCTCAACTCGGCCATCTTCCAGCATGGGCTTGGGCTCGGTTCGGTTCGAGGATCAGGGCACGGATCGGGTCGGTTCGCATGTGTTTCCAGCGGAGGAACTCAGAGAGACGCGTGCGTCCAATCAGCGCGCGACCAGCAGGTTTTGCATTGTGACGTAGGCAGCACGATAATCCTTGTAATCAGCTCAGTCCATTTGTACACTCAAGCATATTTGTTTGTTTTTTAGTTTTTTATTTTGTCTTTTTGGTTTGGATGTATTAAGATGTAAATTCTGTATAATATATTGTATACTACTAAAGTTCGTTGGACAACAATGAAAAAAAAAGACTTGTAATCAGCTAAAGACTTCAGTCTTCGGTTATCCTCTTTGGGAAATGTGTTTGGAAGTTATTTTTTCACCTTCATGTCAAGCACAT